>NC_083107.1:44231532-44531532 GCF_949774975.1 Lagenorhynchus albirostris
CAAAAATTTGCAGAGGAAGGAATACTTCCAAACTCATTCTATGAGGCCAGCATCACCCTGATAACAAAATCAGACAAAGATACTTCAAAAAAAGAAAACCACAGGCCAATATCACTGATGAACATAGATGCAAAAATCCTCAATAAAATATTAGCAATCTGAATCCAACAATACATTTAAAGGGTCATAAACCATGATTAAGTGGGATTCATCCCAGGTAGGCAAGTATGGTCTAGTATCCACAAATTGATCAATGCGATATAACACATTAACAAACTGAAGAATAAAAATCATATGATCATCTCAATAAATGGAGAAAAGCTTTTGACAGAATTCAACTTCAATTTATGAAAAAAATTCTCCACAAAGTGGGTATAGAGGGAACATACCTCAACATAATAAAGGCCATATATGGTAAGCCCCAAGCTAACATCATACTCAGAGTGAAAAGCTGAAAGCATTTCCTCTAAGATCTGGAACAAGACAAGAATTCCCACACAGTGCTTTTATTCAACATAGTATTGGAAGTCCTAAACACAGAAATCAGACAAGAAAAAGAAATATAAGGAATCCAAATTGTAAAGGAAGAAGTAAAACTGTCACTGTTTGCAGATGTCATAATACTATACATAGAAGATCCTAAAGACGCCACCAAAAAACTACTAGAGTTCATCAGTGAATTCAGTAGAGTGGCAGGATACAAAATTAAGATACAGAAATATCTGTTGCATTCCTATACAATAACAATGAACTGTCAAAAAGAGAAATAAAGGAAACAATCCCATTTACAATCACATCTAAAAGAATAAAATACCTAGGAATAAACTTAACCAAGGAGGTAAAAGACCTGTACTCAGAAAACTGTAAGACACTGACACTGATGAAAGAAACTGAAGATGATACAAAAACAGATGGTAAGATTACCATCATGGATTGAAAGAATTAACATTGTTAAAATGACCATACTACCCAAGGCAATCTACAGATTCAGTGCAATCCCTATCAAAATACCAATGGCATTTGCCGCAGAACTAGAACAAATAACTTTTAAATTTGTATGGAAACACTAAAGATCCCAAATAGCCAAAACAATCTTGAGAAAGAACAGAGCTGGAGGTATCACACTCCCTGACTTTAGAGTATACTACAAAGTTACAGTAATCAAATCAGTATAGTATTGACACAAAAACAGACACAGAGATCAATGGAACAGAATAGAGAATCCAGAAATAAACCAACACACTTATGGTCAATTAATCTATGACAAAAGAGGCAAGAACATACAAGGGAAAAGATAGTCTCTTCAATAACAGTGCTGGAAAAACTGGACAACTGCATGTAAAAGAATGAAATTAGAGCATTTTCTCACACCATATACAAAAATAAACTCAAAACGGATTAAAGTCCTAAATGTAATACTGGAAACCATCAAGTTCCTAGAAGATAATATAGGTAAAACACTCTTTGACATAAGGTGTAGCAATGTTTTAGGATCTGTCTCTTAAGGCAAAGGAAACAAAAGCAAAAATAAACAGATTGGACCTAATTAAACTTAAGAGCTTTTGCACAGCAAAGGAAACCATCAACAAAACGAAAAGACAGAATGGGAGAAAATATTTGCAAATGATATGCCTGATTAAGGGTTAATATCTAAAATATATAAACAATTCATACAACTCAGTCTCAAAAAAAAAAAAATCCCCAATTAAAAAATGCACGGAGGGACTTCCCTGGTGGCGCAGTGGTGAAGAATTCACCTGCCAATGCAGGGGACACGGGTTCATTCGAGCCCTGGTCTGGGAAGATCCCATGCTGCAGAGCAACTAAACCTGTGCACCACAACTACAGAGCCTGCACTCTAGAACCCGTGAGCCAAAACTACTGAGCCCATGTGCCACAACTACTGAAGCCCACGTGCCTAGAGCCCGTGCTTCACAACAAGAGAAGACACCGCAATGAGAAGTCCACACACCACAATAAAGAGTAGCCCCCACTCACCGCAACTAGAGAAAGCCCTCGCGCAGCAACCGAGACCCAACACAGCCAAAAATTTTTTTTAAAAATGCATAGAAAACCTGAGTAGACATTTTTCCAAAGAAGACATACAGATAGCCAACAGGCACATGAAAAGGTTCTCAACATTGCTAATCATCAGAGAAATGCAAATCAAAACTGTGATGAGACATCACCTCACTCCTGTCAGAGTGGCTATCATCAAAAAGACCACAAATTATGGGACTTCCATGGTGGTCCTGTGGGTAGGACTCCACACTCCCAGTGCAGTGGGCCCAGGTTCGATCCCTGATTGGGGAACTAGATCCTGAATGCATGCCACAACTAAGAGTCCACATGCTGCAACGAAGATCCTGCATGCCACAACTAAGACCGGGCACAACCAAAATAAATAAATAATATTTTTAAAAAATATATATATATATATTTTCAAAAAGACCACAAATTACAAATGTTGGTGAGGATGTGGAGAAAAGGTAACTGTAAACTTGTAAACTGTTAACTTGTAAACTTGTTAACTTGTTAACTTGTAAACTGTTAACTTGTAAACTTGTAAACTGTTAGTGGGAATGTAAATTGGTGCAGCCCCTATGGAAAACTGCACGTAGGTTCCTCAAAAAATTAAAACTAGAACTACCATGTGATCCAGCAATTCCACTCCTGGGTATAGAAGACAATGAAAACGCTAATTTGAAAAGATGCATGTACCCAAAATGTTCATAGTAGCATTATTTACAATAGCCAAGATACAGAAGCAACCTAAGTGTCCATCAACAGATGAATGGATAAAGAAGATGTGGTATATATATGCATGGAAAACTACTCAGCCATAAAGAAGAATGAAATTTTGCCATTTGCAACAACATAGATGAACCTGGAGGGTATTATGTTTAGTGAAATAAGTCAGACAGAGAAAGACAAATACTGTACATTATCTCTTATATGTGGACTCTCAAAAATAAAACAAACAAATGATTATAACAAATCAGAGAGGGAAGGAAGGAGGGGCAGGATAGGGGTAGAGGATTAAGAAATACAAACTACTATTAATTCTATTTTTTGCTTCATTTGGGCAGTGGGAGATATTTATGCAAGTTCTTGGGGAAATGGAGGTGGGGGATATCAGGCAAATTATCCCCATGTATGGAAAAGCTGAATCACATTATCTTCCGGTTGGGTTATATAAATATTTCATCCCTCTGGTTACTGTCACTGGGCACATTTTGAGGCTGACCATTTACTATCAAGGATCTATAGGCTGGCAATGGCAAATAGAGCTAAATGGAATCCCAAGTCAGAATTTAGCTGATTTGCAACTTCTGAATCTCCATGTGACTCCGGAGCAGGGACTACATCTTCATGACCCCTATATCCCCTGGACAAATACAACTCATGTTAATGAATGAAGAGACAAAGGTCACCTATTTGTTTATAACATAAAATGAATTATATTATTGACTCAATAAGAATTGCCATTTTGTATAATTCTGTAGCTAATAAGAAAAACCATTATTAAATACCACATTTATTTTCTTATTTTCCTTACTTTAAGTATTTCATAGATATTCCTGACAAGGTTGAACAGATTACTTCTGATCCCCTCAACAATATTTGTTGAGGACCTCCCTGGTGGTGCAGTGGTTAAGAATCTGCCTGCCAATGCAGCAGACACGGGTTCAAGCCCTGCTCTGGGAAGATTCCACATACTGCAGAACAACTAAGCCCATGCACCACAACTACTGTGCCTGCACTCTACAGCCCACGAGCCACAACTACTGAGCCTGCGCACCTAGACCCCATGCTTCACAACAAGAGAAGCCACCGCAATGAGAAGCCCGTGTGCTGCAACAAAGAGCAGCCCCTGCTCTCCTCCACTAGAGAAAAGCCCATGCACAGCAATAAAGACCCAATGCAGTCAAAAATAAATAAATAAATATATTTTTAAAAAGAAGTTTACTATTTGGTCAATTGTTCTAACCCAATTGTTTTCTTCCACAAAACAAAACAACAACAAAACTCTCTTTAGTTAGAAATATATTCCTACTTTCTAAAACTAGCCAGGTTTACTTAAAAGTGTCCCATTCATATGACTGTATTTTATGCTCTCTTTACATATTATAATGTTTAATAAATTAAACTAAACAAGGATAGTTAGAATAAAATTTCATTACACCACCTAGAATGGCTGTACCAATAAATACATGTAGAGCCTCTTCCTCAAACAGCCTGTATATGATTATTTATTCTATTAACCACAACTAAATAATGTATTTATTAAGATACTTTGGGTACATGTAACAGAAAACAACTAGTGCTACCTTTAGCAAAAGCAAAAAGAGGATTTTATAATTATAAGTGTACAGGCATCTCATAGAACCCACGTCAGGAATTCAACCAGGCCCCAGAAAAGAACTGGAAGTAAGAACTAAAAAGCCATCAGAACCCAAGCAGTTCTCTTCTTTGGACCTAGTTTATTTTCCTTTTTCAGCAGAGTAGCTTTTGCTTCTCCATCCACATAGGACGTGTTAACCTAAAACAAAACAGCCAGTTACTTTACCAACAAAATGGTTTTATTTGGGAACAGAAAGAATTGCAATTTGAGACATGCAGCTATAGTGAACCACATGCAAGTCTGGTAAAACGAAAGAAAGGAAGCTCTTTTATAGAGGAGAAGAGAAAGTTGGGAGGGGCTATTATAAACAAAAAGTCCACTGGGTGAAACTGGGAGTTTGAAGTATAGTGGCTTTTCACTGGCTGAGGTGCAACAGTTTCTCATTGGCTTAGCTGTTGCCAGGCAAGGAGAATTCTTTCTTCCTCCAGCTGGCAGTGGTAAAGTAGGGCCACTTTCTGCTGGAGATGCAAAGTGTTGTACATCCCTTTCTGTTGGGACCTGTAGTGAAGAGTGGTATGGGAGTGAGAGCTCCCCCTTCTGGCTTCCTGACTCCATTTTAGTGAGGTTTCCCTTTATCAATTTTTACAGAGGAAAGCAATGGCCACGCTCAAACTCCTGAGTTTACATGTGTATCATGGCCAGACTGACTGACTCTCTTTAATCAGTCCCTAGAGAGGAACTCATTGGCCCAAATTCACCCACCTGCACCTGTGGCTGGAGGTGATCATCCTGCTGTGTGCAGTCCATCCCTGGAAGCAAGGAAGTACTGAGTGTTCTTTGTAAGCTAGGAAGACATACCAAATAGTGTATACTGCAAATGGATAAGACTATGCAAACCCCGTTCCTCTCTCAAATTCAACAAAACAATGTCATCCCTCCTCTCCTGGAATGAAGTGACTAATGGAGCAGAGAAAGGCCCAATATTATTAAAAAAAAAAAATCAATGTCCCTCCACATAGAAATATCAGTTACAGTGTAAGAAGAAGCTAAGCCAGCCTATCAGTGAAACATTCAACCAGACAACTTCCATGCCAAAATAAACCTATAAAATGAAACGTCACACTGAACAATGTGAGTTCAGTCTCCTTTCCTCAATGTTTTACTTAAATCCTATGGTTTATACAAACAGAGTTAAAAATACTTCATGCTAAAGATAACCAAAGCACTCAGGATAATAATGAAACAGTTTGTGCCTACAGCTTCTATCTGGAAAAGGCAAATAACTTAAATATTAACTATAAAGAGTCACTGAACTGATAACTATCTATTGTTTTGTTAAGTTTTATTTTCCTCTGAAGGTTTGCCAGTCCACTACATGGCCATAGTAAGTATGGGACATCTTGCATAGGAAAAAATAAATCACTTTCAGGTATAAATTCAAAGTTGAGATGTTGAAAAAAGAATTGTAGGTACAGTTATCACAGATTTCCCCCCTTAATGATGAATAATTTGCTAGACTGAGCTCAAGGAATACCTGAAACCCATTTTTTTTTCCTAGCAGATAACAGTTCATATTAAGTAGGCTTTCTTAGTCTCACCTTTCAACAGTATCTGCTAAATTTAATCACAGATGCATAGTGACAATTTTTTCCATAAATGGTGTTAAGCAAAGGTATTCTAAAGAGGGGAAATACAGTGTAAGGTAGAATTAAATCCTAATTTTATTTCTTATTCTCTCTCTGACGCTGGAGGTCTTCATATTTCAGCTTCCTGTTCTGTAAATTTTATAACACTGCAATGCTTCACAGTGCTGTTGTAGGAAGAAAGTAAAATGTGAAAATTGAGCAAGTATAAGCATTGCCATGATGGTTGGTATTGCTGCTAGTGATGTTGCCCTGCTTACAGAAACACAGACATCATTTGCCCTTGACTTGACTTCCAGAAATTTAACTTTTAAGGCCTGAAGTAGGTTAACAATAATATCTGCATTTGTATAATGCTTTATAGTTTATAAATAATTTCAGAAATGAGCAACATTTAATCCTCACAAATGTTGCATAATAGAGGTGTTATCATCCGAGGAGACAGAGACTCTGAGAGGTCAAGTGATTTACCCAAGTTCACACAACTGGTAGTAAACCTAGAATTCAAAGCTGGAATTCAAACCCTGTCTTTTGACTCTAGGTCTAGTATTTTCCCTTTATTGTAGTGGAGCTTGTCTGATGTTTTTAAAAAATCTTCTGATTCTATTTCTCACCTTAACTTATAACATAGGTGTCATACGGAGGAATCAATTGAAAAGTGTTCCACTAATTTTCCTGGACTGGTCAGAGATCCTGATGACTTCTTTTAACTACTTAAATGTTAAATTCTTTTAACTACTTCTTTAACTCCTCACCCTACTTACTTTTTTCCTTCTTCCAGTTTTATTGCGATACAACTGATATACAGCACCGTATAAGTTTAAGTTGTACTGTATAATGATTTGACTTACATACATCATGAAATAATCACCACAGCAAGTTTAGTGAACATCCATCATCTCATATAGATACAAAATTAAAGGAATAGAAAAAAGTGTTTTCCCTTGTGATGAGAACTCTTAGGATTTACTTCATTTAAAACTTTCATATATAGCATATAGCAATGTTAATTATACCTATCATGTTTTATATTACATCCCTAGTACTTATTTATCTTACAACTGGAAGTTTGTACCTTTTGATCACCTTCATCCAATTCGCCCTCCTGCCTCTGATAACCGAAATCTGATCTCTTTTTCTGAGTATGTTTATTTGTTTGTTTATTTGTTTTTGAAGTATAATTGACCTACAAAACTATGTCAGTGTACAACACAGTGACTCACTATTTCAATACTTTTCAAAATGATCACCATGATAAATCTAGTTACAACCATCAGCATATAAAAATTACATAATTGTTGATTATATTCCCCACACTGTACATTTCATACCCATGACTCATTTATTTTGTAACTTAAAATAAATTACTTTAGGTTTATTTTTAATTTAAACTTAAATAAAATAATTATTTTAATAGATTATGTACCTCATAATCTCCTTCACCTATTTCTCTCCTCCCCCCCACCCCACCTCCCCTCTGGAAACCACCTGTTTGTTCTCTGTATCTATGACTCTGTTTCTATTTAGTTATATTTGTTCATTTGTTTTTGTTTTCTTAGATTCCACATATAAATGAAATCATATGGTATTTGTCTTTCTCTGACTTATTTCACGTAGCATAGTACAATCTAGGTCCACCCACATTATTGCAAATGGCAAGATTCCATGCTTTTTATGGCTGAGTAATATTCCATTGTGTATATATATGTGTGTGTATATATACACACACCACATCTTCTTCATCCACTCATCTATTGATGAGTACTTAGGTTGCTCCCATATCTTGGCTATTTTAAATAATGCTGCAATGAACATTGGGGTGCATATATCTTCTCACCTTACTTCTCCATTAATTTATTTGTCTATGCTTTTATCTCTGTTAGAACGCATTACATGCATTACATGATGTCTTCAATTGCAAAATAATATAATATATTCGGGATTGACACCAGCTGAGGGAACACAGAATAAAGGAGAGTAACAAATGATAAGTCAGATGATTTTGTGGCCCAGTGATTTGGCATGGGCCCAGTAATACATATCTGGGTTCAAATCAGGATTTCAAAATGTGGACCTCAATTCTCTTATGTGTAAAATATGGTCAATAATACCTACTTCACATGGTTAGAGTGAGAGTTAAATAAATACATGGTGTGTGTGAGGGTGTATAAATATATATTTACTAGTGGTTGGCAGAGTAATTGGTACAAAATAAGTGTACAATAAATGGAAATTTTATGCCTTGGTTGGGGAAAGTTGTAAACAAGTCAAGTTTGGAAGAGGTCTTAAACATGGTTTGACTCACATTGAAGAGGCTGTGAATACCAGTAAGCAACAAATATTAGTTTCACAATTTCTGGATATTAGGTCATGGTGTACATGTTGATAATAGTGGACTTCGGGCAATAATTCATTCAACTGAGGATGCATACACAAGCCCAGAAGGACATTTAAACAATGTCCTTAAACAGAAAACACAATTTAGAGTTTTCTCATGAATGGAGTTGCTGTACATCACTTTCTAGATACCGCCTGCTAAATGTTTTATTCCCCAGTTATGCACAAGAAGCAAAGCCCATGAACAACAGATGGCAGCCCAATTCTGGATTCTCTAAATGGTTTTCCTCCTACTCATAAGAGCCCAAGGATGTGTTGATTCAAGTGTTGCAGATGAATCTTCAGCACAAAATACTACTTCACAGTGTGACTCAGACTGTGTTTCTCCTCATTGGTGATAGCCAAGCTTTGAAACATGGTCTGAATTCAGAGTCTGGATCTGAAGACAATTTATGTGCAATTTGGCATCCAACTCCAACAAGTTTATGTGTGTACATAAAGCATAAAAGGATGGAAAAATCATTTTGATTAGCCATTAAGTCCTGGGTAGCAATCAAGGCTTTAAACAAAGTAGTTGAATTCATGTAGTCAGTCAACACAAGTTCAGGGATCAGAAAATGGAGGACTAACCTTGATGCCTCACCTTTCCTTAACCTCCCCACATCCAATTACAGCAAGTTCACCTGCTAAATTACCCTTACATCCATGGACTTCTGTCTCCACTGCAACCCCTATTAGTCTAAGCCAACAGCACCCATTTCTTGGTCTCCCTACATTTAAGTTAGATCTTCTTGGATGCAGTCCGACAGATTTCTCCAAAATGTGAACTTGATCCTGTCACTGCCACCACTCCATTCCTACTGCTTCAATAGCTTCCCTTTGTTCCTATGATAAAGGTCAAAACACTTGTCGTGGTCATTAAAGTATAATGTTCTTAGTTACCACAGTGTACCTTAGTTACCAACAACAGAAATTATCTCTGGCTGATTTAAAGAGCAAAGAAATTTATTAAAAGGATATTGCCACTAGGAAGAAATTGACTCAGACAAGAGAGAAACTTATAAGGAAATGTGAGCCACCCATAGGCTGGGGCCAAGCTGAGGAAATGGGTGCCACAGCTTGTACTGCCAATATCCTGGAAACCATCGCTGGAGCCACTGCCACACTTACCAAAACAAGAAGGGAATTCTTCACTGTTTTGCATCTGGCTCCTGACCCAAATACTGAGTGGGTGCACTTGATTGGCTGAGGCTAGGTCATGTGACCACACCGAGCCACCTGGAGCTGAGTTTCTGTAGCAGGAAGTCAGTCCTACCTACCATTAAGTGGGGAATTCCCCAAACACAAGAAGGAGTTTCAAATGCTGAGTGGTCAAAATAAAGAGAAAGAAAGAAAGAGTAACGTCCACTACAACCTATGGCCTATGATTTGGCTTTGTCTCCCCCTCGAGCACCATCTCACCCCCTCTCTCTCTGTGCTCCAGCTACACTGTCCTTCCTTCAAACATTTCTCCCATATGGCTCTTCCCTCTGCCTGGAATGCTCCCTTATCTATCAGCAGTCCTACCTCACTCTGGTCCAGGCTAGTGTATAGGTTCGGGTACTGTTCGGAAAGTGATGGCACACTCACAGGTGAGTTCAATGAGGTCATTTATAAAGATGTGGGCCCTGTTAAGGGAAGCCAGCCAGACCAGCTGTAGTAAAGCATCCTTGCCTAGCAATAGTAGGAAGCCCTATCACCCATCAGTTACAGGGGTAAGGGATGAGGTGGGTGTTCCTGGAACCAGCACGAATAGCTGTGGCCTCCAACAAAGAAACGAAGTCAATTTATACTGGCAGGGAGGGGGAGTTAATAGCCTGATTTCACTCTGCTCCCACTCTCTAACCTCCTGCTGATGCCTCTTATTGGCCAAACCCAAACTGAGGCCAGAGGGAGAAGTCGCCTGTTGTTGGAGGCCACCAAGGCAATCTCCTGGAACACAGGGCAGGGTCAAGAAAGATGGAGTTTGGATTCGGAAGGGCTAGTGGAAAAAAATCCAGAGTAGTCAGTGTCCTGTTTTAGGTTCCTTTTCTTAACAGTACTTAAAAATAACAATTTTATTGCAATATAATTGACAGATAACCTTTTATTGGTTTCAGGTGTACAACATAATGATTGGATATTTGTATATGTTACAAAGTCCTTAACAGTATTTACCTCTATGTGTAACTATATAATTATAAGTGGTTTTTAAATTATTATTAATAGGTATTAATAACAATTTTAAATTCCTTGAGGCCAGGGATCGTGTCTGTCTTTGCTCACCACTGTTTCCTCAGAAACTAGCATAGTACCTAAAACAAAAAAGGGCCTCAATAAATATTTCTTTTTCAAAAAAAATAAATTTATTTCTTTTTGGCTGCATTGGGTCTTCATTGCTACTTGCAGTCTTTCTCTAGTTGTGGCGACCAGGAGCTACTCTTCATTATGGTGTGCAGGCTCCTCATTGTGATGGCTTCTCTTATTGCAGAGCAACAAAAGGGCTCTAGGCGCACCGGCTTCAGTAGTTGTGGCATGTAGGCTCAGTAGTTGTGGCTTGCGGGCTCTAGAACACAGGCTCAGTAGTTGTAGCGCATGGCCTTAGTTGCTCTGCAGCATGTGGGATCTTTCCAGACCAGGGCTCGAACCCATGTCCCCTGCATTGGCAGGCGGATTCTTAACCACTGTGTCATCAGGGAAGTCCCAATATTTCTTGAATTAAAGAAAGTATCTTCAATATGGGATATATTGAAAGTACCGTTAACATGGGAAATAGCCTAATTCTTGAGCCTTTAATAACATGAATAGGGAAATCATGCCTTCCTTCTTCCTTGTCAACCAGACTCTTTCCCAGTTTCTTCTTTGTCCACCTCATAAAATGGCATGTAATCACAAAATCTATGAAGTCCTGCCTTAAATTGAGCTAAAAGCCTAATAATTTACTTTTATTTTGCCCAAAGTTTCTCCTGCTCGGTTAACTTTTCTAAGTAATTTATTGAGAGCTCATTCTATGAAATAGATGAAGAGAGCTAACTTACTCAGGCTTCACAATAATCAAAAACTTTAAACCACAATGCACAGCAAGCATTTCAATTTAAACCTTTTTGCCTTTGTGCTATATTAAAATGTGCCTTGAAACAGGCATAATGACATATGGTAAATAACATATGGTTCCCGACAGTCCCTATTCATATGGAAAATATGCTAATTATATCCTGTACAGGAAGTAAAAGTGGAACCAGATTTACTTTCTCTGTATAGGTTTATCTGGATCCAGCAACTGAAAATACTGATTTCCAGTGTCACAGAGGAAATGATATGGAGGCTGAACAGAGATGGCTGGTGTTTAAAGGTCAGTTACAAAGTAATCCACTGGAGGAAGAAAGGAATAATACATGATTTGGCGGTCAGAGTCAAGGTAATGTTGAGGGCTAGTAAGAGACGTTTAGAGAAGGCCCTGAGCCTTATCAAGGGAGTCCTTCAAGTCTCAGCTCTTTCCCAGGTCCAAAGAACTCATGCCAACCTTTGGGAAACAGACTCAGCATCCCCCAGACATTGCTTCCACTAATGGATTGTGCTTGTTTTTATTGCCCGGAGCTCTACCAGACCAAATGCTCCCTTTTTATAACAAAGATTTATAATGCTGCCTCTGCTATCCTGAAATGAACTCATATGTAATATTATTTATACAAAACATTTTTTAAACCAATGTAATGTTCTAACTATAAAATAAAGGATAAATAAAATATATTTATAATAAAGTTATATATATCTCAGAATGTAAACTCTTAGGCACTCAGAGACTTACACCTATGGGTAGAATCACTGTGAATGCAACAAGCACAAATGCATTTCATGTTCTACTGGACTCAAATGCCACGAGTGGCATTGTTGTCACACGTGTATTTTCAAAATAGTGAATGCCTCTTGGTAAAGTTCCCCAGCAAACAATGAACAATTTTCTCTTGGCTTACAGAGTAGTTACATTCCTGGAAAATTCAGCGATCTTAAAAATATGTAAAAGCTACTAAGAACTTTATATAAAATGGGGTTGAGTTCTAGGCACAGATACTTGTAAATAAGCTTTATACTTACATGAAAGTTCTATAGAACATCTGAAGTCTCATTCAATTCACGGAACAATTTTTCGATGTATGGGTTAGTCGTTTACATTGCAAAATACCTCTGGCCCCAGCCCACGAAATGCCAGTGCATCCTCCAATCATTTTAATAAGCCAAAATGGGTCTACAAGTTTCCAAAATGCCATACGGGTATATAGTATCTCCTCTGTTAGAGACTTACTGGGCTAGAGGATTCAGTAATAAGTTTTCTGACTATGATAGTATCACTGTGATGCTATCAGTATGTGACATTCTAAACCTTCCTTTGGCTGGTACAATTCCTTCCAGCAGGCCCAGAAACAAAATCCTTCTAACTTAAGGCAAAAAAGTTTGTGAGCAAGATACTGGAGCAGCTCACCCAGTAGAAGGAAGAGCTGAATAAGAAAGCCTCAGTGTATCATTTAAAATTAAGTTCCACTAAACATAATAGAAAACCCCAAATAACAGTGGTTTAAACAGATAAAATTTTAATTCTCTCTCACATAAACTGAGCCTGGAGACAAGAAGTCCAGAGTTGGTACAGCAGCTCTGCTCCGTGAAGTCCCCAGAGACCCAGGCTCATTCTATTCACTCTCTGCCATCCTTAGGGTGTGGCCCTGGTTCTCAGGTGGCAGCAGAATGCAAGAACGAATGAAGAGCCAGGCAAATCCCAACTATCTCCTAAGGAAGGTTCTCAGAAGCTGCCGGAAGACAATTTCACTTACACCTCATTGTCCAAAACTTAGTCACGTGGCCATTCCGAGCTGCAGGAAGACTGAGAAAGTGTTTATTCTGGGTGGTTACGTGACCAGATGAAAATTCTATTACTGATGAATAGACGAGAATGGACACTGGATGATAAACTAATAATAATCAGTGCCCCGCTTGGGGAGAAGAGGAATCAGGGCAGCTCTGGGGTTTCAGCGGACAGCCCTGTGTGTGTATATTCAGTGTTGGTAGCAGTGAGGATTTATGACTGGGCTGTGCTGTAATACAGATGTGTTCTTGGCTGTTTAGTCTTCCTTGGTGTGGTGGGCTGAATAATTGCCATGTCCTACTCCCTGGGACCTATGAATACATTACCTTCCATTGTACAAGGAAATTTGAAGATGTGAACCTTAAATTAAGCTTCTTGAAATGGAGAGTATTCAGGATTATCTGAGTGGGCCTAATGTAATTTCAAGAATCCTCATAAGAGGGAGACAGGAGATCAGAGAGAGAGGAAACATGTCGACAAAAGCAGGAGGTTAGAGGGATGCGAAGAAAGACAGCCCCTAGAAGCTGGAAAAAGGCAAGAAAACAGATTATTTCCCAAAGACTCCAGAAAGCACAGACCTTGCTTTTACACTTTCAACATCCAGAACTATAAGAAAATAAATGTGTGTTGTTTTAAACCACTACATTTGTGGTAATTTGTTACAGCAGCAGGAGGAAACTAATACACTTGGTAACTGATTATTTTCTGATCAGGCTCTAAATCAGGTTCGAAAACTTCTCATAAACTTCACAAACTACCCAATACACTCCCATTAAAACCCTTTCCTGCTGAAGCTAATCAGAGTCGGTTTCTACTCTGCCCAGCAAAGGACTCAGGCTCGTATACAATCAGAGACCACTCCTCTAGGGGTCACCAATAAGAAAACTCAGCAATATCGGCATGCTGTTTCTACTTTCCTGTTCTCAGGAGTCATATTCCCAAGAGAGCAAAACCAATTTTCCAGATTAGATCACATGCCCATCCATCCCTGTAGTCAGGGGGCGAAGGACCTATGATTAAAAGCCCCACCAGAACCACTTGGGTTGGGGATTCACTCAAAGTAATGAGGCAACTGCTTTCACCAGAGGAAGGAGGAAAATAACACTGGCCAACCAAAACCAACATTTTTTTTTATGTTTTTTTTTAACATCTTTATTGGAGTATAATTGCTTTACAATAGTGTGTTAGTTTCTGCTTTATAACAAAGTGAATCAGTTATACATATACATATGTTCCCATATCTCTTCCCTCTTCCGTCTCCCTCCCTCCCACCCCTCTACATGGTCACAAAGCACTGACCTGATCTCCCTGTGCTATGCAGCTGCTTCCCACTAGCAATCCATTTTACATTTGGTAGTGTATATATGTCTATGCCACTCTCTCGCTTTGTCACAGCTTACATTTCCCCCTCCTCATATCCTCAAGTCCATTCTCTAGTAGGTCTGTGTCTTTATTCCTGTCTTACCCCTAGGTTCTTCATGACATTTTTTTTTCTTAAATTCCATATATATGTGTTAGCATATGGTATTTCTCTTTCTCTTTCTGACTTACTTCACTCTGTATGACAGACGCTAGGTCCATCCATCTCATTACAAATAGCTCAATTTCGTCTCTTTTTATGGCCGAGTAATATGCCATTGTATATATGTGCCACATCTTCTTTTTCCATTCATCTGATGATAGACACTTAGGTTGTTTCCATCTCCGGGCTATTGTAAATAGAGCTGCAATGAACATTTTGGTACATGACTCTTTTTGAATTATGGTTTTCTCAGGGTATATGCCCAGTAGTGGGATTGCTGGGTCATATGGTAGTTCCATTTGTAGTTTTCTAAGGAACCTTCATACTGTTCTCCATAGGGGCTGAACCAATTCACATTCCCACCAGCAGTGCAAGAGTGTTCCCTTTCCTCCACACCCTCTCCAGCATTTATTGTTTCTAGATTTTTTGATGATGGTCATTCTGACTGGTGTGAGATGATATCTCATTGTAGTTCTGATTTGCATTTCTCTAATGATTAATGATGTTGAGCATTCTTTCATGTGTTTGTTGGCAGTCTGTGTATCTTCTTTGGAGAAATGTTTATTTAGGTCTTCTGCCCATGTTTGGATTGGGTTGTTTGTTTTTTTGTTATTGAGCTGCATGAGCTGCTTATATATTTTGGAGATTAATCCTTTGTCAGTTGCTTCATTTGCAAATATTTTCTCCCATTCTGAGGGTTGTCTTTTGGTCTTGTTTATGGTTTCCTTTGCTGTGCAAAAGCTTTGAAGGTTCATTAGGTCCCATTTGTTCATTTTGGTTTTTATTTCCATTTCTCTAGGAGGTGGGTCAAAAAGGATCTTGCTGTGATTTATGTCATAGAGTGTTCTGCCTATGTTTTCCTCTAAGACTTTGATAGCTTCTGGCCTTACATTTAGGTCTTTAATCCATTTTGAGCTTATTTTTGTGTATGGTGTTAGGGAGAGATCTAATCTCATACTTTTACACGTACCTTCCAGTTTTCCCAGCACCACTTATTGAAGAGGCTGTCCTTTCTCCACTGTACATTCCTGCAACCTTTATCAAAGATAACGTGACCATATGTGCATAGGTTTATCTCTCAGCTTTCTATCCTGTTCCATTGATCTATATTTCTGTTTTTGTACCAGTACCATACAGTCTCGATTACTGTAGCTTTGGAGTGTAGCCTGAAGTCAGGGAGCCTGATTCCTCCAGCTCCGTTTTTCATTCTCAGATTGCTTTGGCTATTCGGGATCTTTTGTGTTTCCATACAAATTGTGAAATTTTTTGTTCTAGTTCTGTGAAAAATGCCAGTGGTAGTTTGATAGGGATTGCATTGAATCTATAGATTGCTTTGGGTAGTAGAGTCACTTTCACAATGTTGATTCTTCCAATCCAAGAACATGGTATATCTCTCCATCTATTTGTATCATCTTTAATTTCTTTCATCAGTGTGTTATAATTTTCTGCATACAGGTCTTTTGTCTCCTTAGGTAGATTTATCCTAGATATTTTATTCTTTTTGTTGCAATGGTAAATGGGAGTGTTTTCTTGATTTCACTTTCACATTTTTCATCATTAGTGTATAGGAATGCCAGAGATTTCTATGCATTAATTTTGTATCCTGGTACTTTACCAAATTCATTGATTAGCTCTAGTAGTTTTCTGGTAGCATCGTTAGGATTCTCTATGTATAGTATCATGTCATCTGCAAACAGTGACAGCTTTGCTTCTTCTTTTCTGATTTGGATTCCTTTTATTTCCTTTTCTTCTCTGATCGCTGTGGCTAAAACTTCCAAAACTATGTTGAATAAGAGTGGTGAGAGTGGGCAACCTTGTCTTGTTTCTGATCTTAGTGGAAATGCTTTCAGTTTTTCACCATTGAGGATGATGTTGGCTGTGGGCTTGTCATATATGGCCTTTATTATGTTGAGGAAAGTTCCCTTTATGCCTACTTTCTGCAGGGTTTTTATCATAAATGGGTGTTGAATTTTGTCAAAAGCTTTCTCTGCATCTATTGAGATGATCATATGGTTTTTCTCCTTCAATTTGTTAATATGGTGTATCATGTTGATTGATTTGCATATATTGAAGAATCCTTGCATTCCTGGAATAAAACCCACTTGATCATGGTGTATGATCCTTTTAATGTGTTGTTGGATTCTGTTTGCTAGTATTTTGTTGAGGATTTTTGCATCTATGTTCATCAGTGATATTGGCCTGTAGTTTTCTTTCTTTGTGACATCCTTGTCTGGTTTTGGTATCAGGGTGGTGGTGGCCTCGTAGAATGAGTTTGGGAGTGCTCCTCCCTCTGCTACATTTTGGAAGAGTTTGAGAAGGATAGGTGTTAGCTCTTCTCTAAATGTTTGATAGAATTCGCCTGTGAAGCCATCTTTCCTGGGCTTTTGTTTGTTGGAAGATTTTTAATCACAGTTTCAATTTCAGTCCTTGTGATTGGTCTGTTCATATTTTCTATTTCTTCCTGATTCAGCCTTGGCAGGTTGTGCATTTCTATGAATTTGTCCACTTCTTCCAGGCTGTCCATTTTATTGGCATAGAGTTGCTTGTAGTAATCTCTCATGATCTTTTGTATTTCTTCAGTGTCAGTTGTTACCTCTCCTTTTTCATTTCTAATTCTATTGATTTGAGTCTTCTCCCTTTTTTCTTGATGAGTTGGCTAATGGTTTATCAATTTTGTTTATCTTCTCAAAGAACCAACTTTTAGTTTTATTGATCTTTGCTATCGTTTCCTTCATTTCTTTTTCATTTATTTTGATCTGATCTTTATGATTTCTTCCTTCTGCTAACTTTGGGGTTTTTTTGTTCTTGTTTCTCTGATTGTTTTAAAAACCAACATATTTTATTAGTTTAATATTTCAGAGACATAAAAGACATCTTCATAGCCAGTAAATTAAATTGCTAAAATCAAAAACCAATAAAAAACATCCAGTTAAATATGGCAGATTAATTACATGTATTGGTCTCTTTTCTGAAATTCCACCCAAAAATGGTACAAATCTTAAGGGCAAATAGGTAGTGAACATCAGCAGACAAAAAACAACACAATTTTTAAAGCTAGGAAACAGATGGAAGAATGGTAAAGACATTGCTAAGCAAAAGAGGGTAAAGCCTAAGTATCCAAAAAATAGACACCAAAAAGCATACAGTTTACCCTGCAGACATTCCGAAAGGCTAAGGGCTGAGAAGCATGAGTGCTTCCTGTGCATAAAAATAAGCATTTTGTGCCTCATTATTCAATGTGGGTGTATAGAGAATTTGATAAAATTCTGTCATGTAAATATAAAAGATATTTGAACAAATAAATTCGTATACTCTACTCATCTCTGGAAAAAATTGTTAGATTATTAAAAATATAAATATTTAACCAATGACTACAAGGTATTTGAGGAAAATCTCCAATATCAACAACAAATCACAGAGGAGACAAAGATAATGCAAGGAACAGAACAAAACTTTATTAAAAACTGTAATTGATATCATCAGAGAGATAAAAGAATGTATTATATTCATGAAACAAGAGGAGGATGATTGTTTTCACAAATAAATTATCAGAATAAGAATAAGTTTATAGAAATTGAAAATATGGCTGTGAAGGACTTCCCTGGTGATGCAGTGGTTAAGAATCTGCCTACCAGTTCAGGGGACATGGGTTTGAGTCCTGGTCCAGGAAGATCCCACATGACTTGGAGCTACTAAGCCCATGCACCACAACTACGAAGCCTGCACTCTAGAGCCCGCAAGCCACAACTACAGAGCCCGTATGCTGCAACTACTGGAGCCCGAGTGCCTAGATCCCATGCTCCACAACAAGAGAAGCCACAACTCAGACTCACCACAACAAGAGAAAGCTTGTGTGCATCAAGGAAGACCAAACGCAGCAGGAAAAAAAAAGAAAAAAATATATATATATGCCTGTGAAATAAACAAAAATGCTCCATTAAAAGGTTAGAAGATAAAAGCAGGAAATCTTAAAAAAAAAAAAAGGCAGGAAATCTTCTAAAAAGTAAAATCAGGAGGTGGAGTCAAGATGCCAGTGTGGGAAGACACGGAGTTAGCATCTCCCCACAACTAGGGTGCCTGCCGGCCACTGGTGGGGGACTCTGACACCCAAGGAGATGGGAGGAACCCCAAGGTGAACAGGTAGAATGTAGGGGAACTGAGGGGGGGAGAAGTGGAGGCCAGACAGGATCGGTGCTCCTGAGGCTGGGGAGATCAGGAGAGGCAGGAGGGAGGGACTGTTGGGGAAGAGCTGGAGAAGAGCGGAGGGCAATCGCCTGACTCACTTGGGCCAGGGAGCCTGCTGAGCTCCCAAGCTGGTATACCTCCCCTCCAAAGCTCCATCCAGGCTGTGTGGGTTCTGGGGGCATAGGAGGGAGGCCAGGGAGATCAGGAGAGGCAGGCAGAAGGAGCCATCCAGGAGGAGCAGGAGAGGAGCAGAGGGCGATTGTCCTGCCCACTCCACCCAGGGAGGCTGCTGAGCTCCCAGGCCAATCCTCTGCCCTGCAAAACCCCCTCCATGCTGCATGGGTCCTTGGGGGCACAGGAGAGAGGCCAGGGAGATCAGGAGAGGCAGGTGGGAGGGGGCTTCCCAGATCCAAGGAGCAGGAGAGGAGAGGAGGGCATTTGCCCTGCCCACTCGAGCCCAAGAAGACTTCTGGGCTCCCAGGGGAGGTCCCCTGCCCTCTGAGACCAGGGGTGGGGAGCACGCCTGGGCCTCTTCTGTTCCTTGAGCCTAAGTCTCACCCCCAACAGCCCCCAGGACCTTTTCCAGCCCTGCGGGTCCTGAGCATTGGTCCTGCCCACTGCCCAAACCTCACCCTTGCTTAGGCCCCGCCCTCCACAGCCAAGGCCTTCCCCCCCCCCTTTTTTTTTTTCTTTTCCCTCATCCTCTCTTTTACTATTGTGGTACTGATGTACCTTCCTGTGGTTGATTCATCTATATTTTTATTTTTATATTCTTCCTAACATATTTGTTAGTTTCTTAGTCTAATTTTATTTGTTACTTTGTTATTGTTTTTTTTGTTGTTGTTGTTTTTTTGCCACCCCAGGCAGCTTGCGTTATCTTGGTTCACGAGCCCGGGGTGGGGCCAAAGCTCCTGCAGTGGGAACTCTGAGTCCAAACCACTGGACTAACAGAGAAGCTCAGACCCCAGGGAATATTCATCAGAGTGCGGTCTCACAGAGTTCCTCATCTCAGCACCAATACCCAGCTCTACCCAATAGCCTACAAACTCCAGTGCTGGAAGCCTCAGGCCAAACAATCAGTAAGACAGGAACACAATCCCACTCATAAAAAAACAAACAAACAAACAAAACCTGAGATGGCAAAAAAATATGTCACAGATGAAGGAGCAAGGTAAAAACCTATAAGACCAAATAAATGAAGAGGAAGTAGGCAATTTACCTGAAAAAGAAATCAGAGTAATGATAGTAAAGATGATCCAGAATCTCAGAAATAGAATGGAGGCACGGATTGAGAAAATACAAGAAATGTTTAACAAAGATCTAGAAGAACTAAAGAACAAACAAACAGAGATGAAAAGACAATAACTGAAATGCAAAGTACACTAGAAGGAATCATTAACAGAATAACTGAGGCAGAAGAACGAATAAGTGAGCTGGAACACAAAATGGTGGAAAAAAGAGCCGAGGAGCAGAATAAAGAAAAAAGAATGAAAAGAATTGAAGACAATCTCAGAGACCTCTGGAACAACACTAAATGCACCACCATTCGAATTATAGGGGTCCCAGAACAAGAAGAGAAAAAGAAAGGGTCTGAGAAAATATGTGAAGAGATTATAGTGGAAAACTACACTAACGTGGGAAATTAAATAGCCACCAAAGTCCAGTAAGCACAGAGAGTTCCATACATGATAAACCCTAGAAAAAACACACCAAGACACATATTAATCAAACTAGTAAAAATTAAATTCAAAGAAAAAATATTAAAAGCAGCAAGGGAAAAACAAAAAATAACATACAAAGGAATCCCCATAAGGTTATCAGCTGATTTTTCAGTGGAAACTCTGCAGGCCAGAAGGGGTGGCAGGATATACTTAAAGTGATGAAAGAGAAAAAGATACAAACAAGATTACTCTATGCAGCAAGGATCTAATTCAGATTCAATGGAGAAGTCAAAAGCTTTTCAGACAAGCAAAAGCTAAGAGAATTCAGCACCACCAAACCAGCTCTACAACAAATGCTAAAGAAACTTCTCTAAGCAGGAAACACAAGAGAAGAAAAAGATCCACAAAAACAAACCCAAAACAATTAAGAAAATGGTAATAGGACAAACAAACAAACAAAAAAATGAATAACATATCAATATGTTAATATCATATTAACATATTGATAATAACCTTGAATGTAAATGGATTAAATGCCCCAACCAAAAGACACAGACTGGCTGAAGGGATACAAAAAAAAGAGCCATATATATGATATCTACAAGAGACCCACTTCAGACCTAGGGACACATACAGACTGAAAGTGAAGGGATGGAAAAAGATATTCCATACAAATGGAAGTCAAAAGAAAGCTGGGGTAGGAATATTTGTATCAGTCTTTATCAAAATAAAGACTGTTACAAGAGATAAGGAGGGACACTACATAACGATCAAAGAATCAATCCAAGAAGAAGATATAACAATTATAAATATTTATGTACCCACATAGGAGCACCTCAATATATAAGGCAAATGATAACAACTGTGAAAGGAGAAATCGACAGTAACACAATAATAGTAGGGGACTTTAACACCCCACTCATACCAATGGACAGATCATCCAAACAGAAAATACATAAGGAAACACAAGCTTTAAATGACACAATAGACCAGATAAATCTAATTGATATTTATAGAACATTCCACCCAAAAGTGGCAGAATACACTTTCTTCTCAAGTGTATATGGAACATTCTCCAGGACAGATCACATCTTGGTTCACAAATCAAGCCTTTGAAAATTTAGGAAAAATGAAATTTTATCAAGCATCTTTTCTGACCACAATGCTATGAGATTGGATATCAGTTACAGGAAAAACACTGTGAAAAACACAAATACATGGAGGTTAAAAAATGTGCTACTAAATAACCAAGAGATCACTGAAGAAATCAAAGAAGAAATAAAAAAATACATAGAAACAAATGACAATGAAAACACGATGACCCAAAACCTATGGGATGCAGCAAAAGCAGTTCTAAGAGGGAAGTTTATAGCAATACAATCTCACCTCAAGAAACAAGAAAAATCTCAAATAAACAATCTAACCCTACACTTAAAACAACTAGAGAAAGAAGAACAAAGAAAACACAAAGTTAGTAGAAGGAAAGAAATCATAAAGATCAGAGCAGAAATAAATGAAATAGAAACAAAGAAAACAATAGCAAAGATCAATACAACTAAAAGCTGGTTCTTTGAGAAGATAAACAAAATTGATAACCCTTAGCCAGACTCATCAAGAAAAAAAGGGAGAGGACGCAAACCAATAAAATTAGAAATGAGAAATTACAACTGACGCTGCAGAAATACAAAGGATTATAAGAGACTACTACAAAGAAGTATATGCCAATAAAATGGACAACCACGAAGAAATGGACAAATTCTTGGAAAGGTACAATTTTCCAAGACTGAACCAGGAAGAATTAGAAGAGACAAACAGACCTATCCCAAGTAATGAAATTGAAACCATAATCTAAAATCTTCCAACAAAAAAAAGTCCAGGACCAGATGGCTTCACAGGCGAATTCCATCAAACATTTAGAGAAAAGCTAACACCCATCCTTCTCAAGCACTTCCAAAACGTTGCAGAGAGAGAAACACTCCCAAGTTCGTCCTATGAAGCCACTATCACCCTGACACCAAAACCAGGAAAAGATATCATGAAAAAGGAAAATTATAGACCAATAACACTGATGAACATAGATACAAAAATCCTCAATAAAATACTAGCAAACAGAATCCAACAGCACATTAAAAGGATCATACACCATGATCAAGTGGGATTTATCCCAGGGATGCAAGGATTCTTCAATATACGCAAAGCAGTCAATGTGATACACCACATTAACAAATTAAGGAATAAAAACCATATGATCATCTCAATAGATGCAGAAAAAACTTTTGACAAAACTCAACACCCATTTATGATAAAAACTCTCCAGAAAATGGGCATAGAGGGAACCTACCTCAACATAATAAAGGCCATATATGACAAACCCACAGCAAACATCATTCTCAATGGTGAAAAACTGAAAGCATTTCCACTAAGCTCAGGAAAAAGACAAGGAGGTCCACTCTCATCTCTTATTCAACATAGTTTTAGAAGTCCTAGCCACAGCAATCAGAAAAGAAACAGAAATAAAAGGAATACATATTGGAAAAGAAGAAGTAAAACTGTTTGCCAATGACATGATACTATACATAGAAAATCCTAAACATGCCACCAGAAAACTACTAGAACTAATCAATGAATTTGCTAAGGTTGCAGGATACAAAATTAATGCACAGAAATCTCTGGCATTCCTATAAACCAACAATAAAAAATCAGAAAGAGAAATTGAAGAAACACTCCCATTTACGCTTGCAACAAAAATAATAAAATACCTAGGAATAAACCTGCCTAAGAGGTGAAAAACTTGTACTCAGAAAACTATAAAATATTGATGAAAGAAATCAAAGATAACATAAACAGATGGAGAAATATACCATGTTCTTGGATTGGAAGAATCAATATTGTGAAAATGACTATACTACCCAAAGCAATCTACAGATTCAATGTAATCCTATCAAACTACCAATGGCATTCTTCACAGAATTAGAACAAAAAATTTTACAATTCGTATGGAAACACAAAAGACCCCGAATAGCCATAGCAATCTTGAGAAAGAAAAACGGAGTTGGAAGAATCAGGATCCCTGACTTCAAGCTATACCACAAAGCCACAGTAATCAAGACAGTATGGTACTGGTACAAAAACAGAAATATAGATCAATCAAATATAGATCAATGTTTTGTACTGGTACAAAAACAGAAATATAGATAAATGGAACAGGATAGAAAGCCCAGAGATAAACCCATGCACATATGGGCACCTAATTTACAACAAAGGAGGCAAGAACATACAATGGAGAAAACACAGCCTCTTCAATAAGTGGTGCTGGGAAAACTGGACAGCTACATGTAAAAGAATGAAATTAGAAAACTACCTAACACCATACACAAAAATAAACTCCAAATGGATTAAAGACCTAAATGTAAGACTGGACACTATAAAACTCTTAGAGGAAAACACTCTTTGACATAAACCACAGCAAGATCTTTTTTGACCCACCTCCTAGAGTAACAGAAATAAAAACAAAAATAAACAAATGGGACTTAATTAAACTTAAAAGCTTTTGCACAGCAAAGGAAACTATGAACAAGATGAAAAGACAATCCTCAGAATGGGATAAAATATTTGCAAATGAAACAACAGACAAAGGATTAATCTCCAAAATATACAAACAGCTCATGGAGCTCAATATCAAAAAAACAAACAACCAGGCTTCCCTGGTGGTGCAGTGGTTGAGAATCTGCCTGCCAATGCAGGGAACACGGGTTCGGGCCCTGGTCTGGGAGGATCCCACATGCCCTTGAGCAACTAGGCCCGTGAGCTACAACTACTGAGCCTGCGCGTCTGGAGCTTGTGCTCCGCAACAAGAGAGGCCATGACAGTGAGAGGCCCGCGCACCGCGATGAAGAGTAGCCCCCGCTTGCCACAATTAGAGAAAACCCTCGCACAGAAACAAAGACCCAACACAGCCAAAAATAAATAAATAAATAAATATATTTTTTTTAAAAAACCAACAACCTAGGCAAAAAATAGGCAGAAGACCTAAACAGACATTTCTCCAAAGAAGATATACAGATTGCCAACAAACACATGAAAGGATGCTCAACATCACTAATCATTAGAGAAATGCAAATCAAAACTACAGTGAGGTATCACCTCACACTGGTCAGAATGGCCATCATCAAAAAATCTACAGGGCTTCTCTGGTGGCACAGTGGTTGAGAATCTGCCTGCCAATGCAGGGGACACAGGTTCGAGCCCTGGTCTGGGAAGATCCCACATGCCACGGAGCAACTGGGTCCGTGAGCCACAACTACTGAGCCTGCACATCTGGAGCCTGTGCTCCACAACAAGAAAGGCTGGGACAGTGAGAGGCCCAAGCACCGCAATGAAGAGTGGCCCCCGCTCGCTGCAACTAGAGAAAGCCCTCACACAGAAACAAAGACCCAACACAGCCAAAAATAAATAAATAAATAAAAATAAATTTTAAAAAATCTACAAACAATAAATGCTGGAGAGGGTATGGAGAAAAGGGAACCCTCCTGCACTGTTGGTGGGAATGTAAATTGATACCACTATGGAAAACAGTATGGAGGTTCCTTAAAAAACTAAAAATAGAACTACCATATGAACTAGCAATCCCACTACGGGACATATACCCTGAGAAAACCATAATTCAAAAAAGAGTCATGTACCACAGTGTGCGTTGCAGCACTATTTACAATAGCCAGGACATGGAACCAACCTAAATGTCAATTGACAGATGAATAGATCAAGAAGATTAAAGAAAGAAGAAGAAGGGGGTGCTGGGAAGATGGCGGAAGAGTAAGACGCGGAGATCACCTTCCTCCCCACAGATACACCAGAAATACATCTACACGTGGAACAACTCCTAGAGAACACCTACTGAATGCTGGCAGAAGACCTCAGACCTCCCAAAAGGCAAGAAACTCCCCACGTACCTGGGTAGGGCAAATGAAAAAAAAGAAAAAACAGAGACAAAAGAATAGGGACGGCACCAGCACCAGTGGGAGGGATCTGTAAAGGAGGAAAGGTTTCCACACACTAGGAAGCCCCTTCACGGGCGGAGACTGCGGGAGGCGGAGGGGGGAGCTTCGGGGCCGCGGAGGAGAGCCCAGCAACAGGGGTGCGGAGGGCAAGGCGGGGAGATTCCCGCACAGAGGATCAGTGCCGACCGGCACTCGCCAGCCCGAGAGGCTCGTCTGCTCACACGCTGGGGCAGGCGGGGCTGTGAGCTGAGGCTCGGGCTTCGGTTGGAGCGCTTGAACACAGCCTGAAGGGGTTAGTGCACCACGGCTAGCCGGGAGGGAGTCCGGGTAAAAGTCTGCACCTGTCGAAGACGCAAGAGACTTTTTCTTCCCTCTTTGTTTCCTGGTGCGCGAGGAGAGGGGTTTAAGAGTGCGGCTTAAAGGAACTCCAGAGACGGTCGCGAGCCGCGGCTAAAAGCATGGACCCCAGAGATGGGCGCGAGCCGCGGCTAAAAGCACGGACCCCAGAGACGGGCGGGAGACGCTAAGGCTGCTGCTGCCACCACCAAGGGGCCTGTGTGCGAGCACAGGTCACTATCCACACCCCTCTTTTGGGGAGCCTGTGCAGCCCGCCACTGCCAGGTCCCCGGGATCCAGGGACAACTTTCCCAAGAGAACGCACGGCGGGCCTCAGGCTGGTGCAACGTCACTCTGGCCTCTGCCGCCGCAGGCCCGCCCCGCACGCCGTGCCCCTCCCTCCCCCACGGCCTGAGTGCGCCAGAGCCCCCGAATCAACGGCTCCTTTAACCCCGTCCTGTCTGAGCAAAAAACAGACGCCCTCCAGCGACCTACACGGAGAGGCGGGGCCAAATCCAAAGCTGAGCCCCTGTGAGCTGTGAGAACAAAGAAGAGAAAGGGAAATCTCTCCCAGCAGCCTCAGAAGCAGTGGATTAAAGCTCCACAATCAACTTGATGTACCCTGCATCTCTGGAATACATGAATAGACAACAAATCATCCCAAATTGAGGAGGTGGACTTCGAGAGCAAGATCTAGGATTTTTTCCCCTTTTCCTCTTTTTGTGAATGTGTATGTGTATGCTTCTGTGTGAGATCTTGTCTGTATAGCTTTGCTTCCACCATTTGTCCTAGGGTTCTATCCGTCCATTGTTTTTTTTTAAAAATTTTTTCTTAATAATTTTAATTTTAATAACTCTATTATACTTTACCTTCTTTCCTTCTTTCCTTCTTTCTTTCTTTCTTTCTTTCTTTCTTTCTTTCTTTCTTTCTTTCTTTCTTTCTTTCTTTCTTTCTTTCCTTCCTTCCTTCATTCCTTCCTTCCCTCCTTTAGAGAATGAATCATCCCAAATTGAGGAGGTGGACTTTGAGAGCAAGATATATGATTTTTTCCCCTTTACCTCTTTTTGTGAGGGTGTATGTGTATGCTTCTGTGTAAGATTTTGTCTGTATAGCTTTGCTTCCACCATTTGTCCTAAGGTTCTATCCGTCCCCTTTTTTTTTCTAAATAATTATTTTTTAATTCAATAACTTTATAATACTTTATTTTATTTTACTGTATCTTCTGTCTTTTTTCTTCCTTCCCTCCTTCCTTGCTTCCTTCCTTCCTTCCTTCCCTCCTTTCTTTCTTTCCTTCTTCCTACTTCTACTAATTCTCTCTACTTTTTCTCCATTTTATTCTCAGCCGTGTGGATGAAAGGCTCTTGGTGCTCCAGCTAGGAGTCAGGGCTCTGCCTCTGAGGTGGGAGAGCCAACTTCAGGACACTGGTCAACAAGAGACCTCCCAGCTCCACATAATATCAAACGGCGAAAATCTCCCAGAGACCTCCATCTTAATACCAGCACCCAGCTTCACTCAACGACCAGCAAGCTACAGTGCTGGACAACCTATGCCAAACAACTAGCAAAACAGGAACACAACCCTACCCATTAGCAGAGAGGCTGCCTAAAATCATAGTAAGTCCACAGACACCCCAAAACACACCACCAGACGTGGACCTGCCCACTAGAAAGACAAGATCCAGCCTCATCCACCACAACACAGGCACTAGTCCCCTCCACCAGGAAGCCTACACAACCCACTGAACCAACCTTAGCCACTGGAGACAGAATCAAAAACAACAGGAACTACGAACCTGCAGCCTGCAAAAAGGAGACCCCAAACACAGTAAGATAAGCAAAATGAAAAGACAGAAAAACACACAGCAGATGAAGGAGCAAGATAAAAATGCACCAGACCTAACAAATGAAGAGGAAATAGACAGTCTACCTGAAAAAGAATTCAGAATAATGATAGTAAAGATGATCCAAAATCTTGGAAATAGAATGGACAAAATGCAAGAAACATTTAACAAGGACCTAGAAGAAATAAAGATGAAACAAGCAATGATGAACAACACAATAAATGAAATTAAAAATACTCTAGATGGGATCAATAGCAGAATAACTGAGGCAGAAGAACGGATAAGTGACCTCGAAGATAAAATAGTGGAAATAACTACTGCAGAGCAGAATAAAGAAAAAAGAATGAAAAGAACTGAGGACAGTCTCAGAGACCTCTGGGACAACAGTAAATGCACCAACATTCGAATTATAGGGGTTCCAGAAGAAGAGGAAAAGAAAGAGACTGAGAAAATGTTTGAAGAGATTAGAGTTGAAAACTTCCCTAATATGGGAAAGGAAATAGTTAATCAAGTCCAGGAAGCACAGAGAGTCCCATACAGGATAAATCCAAGGAGAAATACGCCAAGACACATATTAATCAAACTGTCAAAAATTAAATACAAAGAAAGCATATTAAAAGCAGCAATGGAAAAACAACAAATAATACACAAGGGAATCCCATTAAGGTTAACAGCTGATCTCTCAGCAGAAACTCTGCAAGCCAGAAGGGAGTGGCAGGACATACTGAAAGTGAAGAAGGAGAAAAACCTGCAACCAAGATTACTCTACCCAGCAAGGATCTCATTCAGATTTGATGGAGAAATTAAAACATTTACAGACAAGCAAAAGCTGAGAGAGTTCAGCACCACCAAACCAGCTTTACAACAAATGCTAAAGGAACTTCCCTAGACAAGAAACACAAGAGAAGGAAAAGACCTATAATAACGAACCCAAAATAATTTAGAAAATGGGAATAGGAACATACATATCGATAATTACCTTAAATGTAAATGGACTAAATGCTCCCACCAAAAGACGCAGATTGGCTGAATGGATACAAAAACAAGACCCATATATATGCTGTCTACAAGAGACCCACTTCAGACCTAGAGACACATACAGACTGAAAGTAAAGGGATGGAAAAAGATATTCCATGCAAATGGAAACCAAAAGAAAGCTGGAGTAGCAATTCTCATATCAGACAAAATAGACTTTAAAATAAAACTATTAGAAGAGACAAAGAAGGACACTACATAATGATCAAGGGATCACTCCAAGAAGAAGATATAACAATTGTAAATATTTATGCACCCAACATAGGAGCACCTCAATACATAAGGCAAAAACTAACAGCCATAAAAGGGGAAATTGACAGTAACAAATTCATAGTAGGGGACTTTAACACCCCACTTTCACCAATGGACAGATCATCCAAAATGAAAATAAATATGGAAACACAAGCTTTAAATGATACAATAAACAAGATGGACTTAATTGATACGTTTAGGACACTCCATCCAAAAACAACAGAATACACATTTTTCTCAAGTGCTCATGGAACCTTCTCCAGGATAGATCATAACTTGGGTCACAAATCAAGCCTTGGTAAATTTAAGAAAATTGAAATTGTATCAAGTATCTTTTCCGACCACAACGCCATGACACTAGATATCAATTACAGGAAAAGATCTGTAAAAAATACAAACACATGGAGGCTAAACAATACACTACTTAATAACGAAGTGATCACTGAAGAAATCAAAGAGGAAATCAAAAAATACCTAGAAACAAATGACAATGGAGACACAATGACCCAAAACCTATGGGATGCAGCAAAAGCAGTTCTAAGAGGGAAGTTTATAGCAATACAAGCCCACCTTAAGAAGCAGGAAACATCTCGAATAAACAACCTAACCTTGCACCTCAAGCAATTAGAGAAAGAAGAACAAAAAAACCCCAAAGTTAGCAGAAGGAAAGAAATCATAAAAATCAGATCAGAAATAAATGAAAAAGAAATGAAGGAAACAATAGCAAAAATCAATAAAACTAAAAGCTGGTTCTTTGAGAAGATAAACAAAATAGATAAAACATTAGCCAGACTCATCAAGAAAAAAAGAGAGAAGACTCAAATCAATAGAATTAGAAATGAAAAAGGAGCAGTAACAACTGACACTGAAGAAATACAAAAGATCATGAGAGATTACTACAAGCAACTCTATGCCAATAAAATGGACAATCTGGAAGAAGTGGACAAATTCTTAGAAATGCACAACCTGCCAAGACTGAATCAGGAAGAAATAGAAAATATGAACAGACCAATCACAAGCACTGAAATTGAAACTGTGATTAAAAATCTTCCAACAAAGAAAAGCCCAGGACCAGATGGCTTCACAGGTGAATTCTATCAAACATTTAGAGAAGAGCTAACACCTATCCTTCTCAATCTCTTCCAAAATATAGCAGAGGGAGGAACACTCCCAAATTCCTTCTACGAAGCCACCATCACCTTGATACCAAAACCAGACAAGGATGTCACAAAGAAAGAAAACTACAGGCCAATATCACTGATGAACATAGATGCAAAAATCCTCAACAAAATACTAGCAAACAGAATCCAACAGCACATTAAAAGGATCATACACCATGATCAAGTGGGGTTTATTCCAGGAATGCAAGGATTCTTCAATATACACAAATCTATCAATGTGATAAACCATATTAACAAACTGAAGGAGAAAAACCATATGATCATCTCAATAGATGCAGAGAAAGCTTTTGACAAAATTCAACACCCATTTATGATAAAAACCCTGCAGAAAGTAGGCATAGAGGGAACTTTCCTCAACATAATAAAGGCCATATATGACAAGCCCACAGCCAACATCATCCTCAATGGTGAAAAACTGAAAGCATTTCCACTAAGATCAGAAACAAGACAAGGTTGCCCCCTCTCACCACTCTTTTTTTTTTTTTTTTTTCTTTATGCGGGCCTCTCACTGTTGTGGCCTCTCCCGTTGCAGAGCACAGCCTCCGGACACGCAGGCTCAGCGGCCATGGCTCATGAGCCCAGCCGCTCTGCAGCATGTGGGATCCTCCCAGACCGGGGCACGAACCCGTGTCCCCGGCATCGGCAGGCGGACTCTCAACCACTGCGCCACCAGGGAAGCCCTCACCACTCTTATTCTACATAGTTTTGGAAGTTTTAGCCACAGCAATCAGAGAAGAAAAGGAAATAAAAGGAATCCAAATCAGAAAAGAAGAAGTAAAGCTGTCACTGTTTGCAGATGACATGATACTATACATAGAGAATCCTAACGATGCTACCAGAAAACTACTAGAGCTAATCAATGAATTTGGTAAAGTACCAGGATACAAAATTAATGCACAGAAATCTCTGGCATTCCTATATACTAATGATGAAAAATCTGAAAGTGAAATCAAGAAAATACTCCCATTTACCATTGCAACACAAAGAATAAAATATCTAGGAATAGACCTGCCTAAGGAGACAAAAGACCTGTATGCAGAAAATTATAACACACTGATGAAAGAAATTAAAGATGATACAAATAGATGGAGAGATATACCATGTTCTTGGATTGGAAGAATCAACATTGTGAAAATGACTCTACTATCCAAAGCAATCTATAGATTCAATGCAATCCCTATCAAACTACCACTGGCATTTTTCACAGAACTAGAATAAAAAATTTCACAATTTGTATGGAAACACAAAAGACCCCGAATAGCCAAAGCAATCTTGAGAACGAAAAACGCAGGTGGAGGAATCAGGCTCCCTGACTTCAGACTATACTACAAAGCTACAGTAATCAAGACAGTATGGTACTGGCACAAAAACAGAAAGACAGATCAATGGAAGAGGATAGAAATCCCAGAGATAAACCCACGCACATATGGTCACCTTATCTTTGATAAAAGAGGCAGGAATGTATATTGGAGAAAGGACAGCCTCTTCAATAAGTGGGGCTGGGAAAACTGGACAGGTACATGTATAAGTATGAGATTAGATCACTCCCTAACACCATACACAAAAATAAGCTCAAAATGGATTAAAGACCTAAATGTAAGGCCAGAAACTATCAAACTCTTAGAGGAAAACATAGGCAGAACACTCTATGACATAAATCACAGCAAGATCCTTTTTGACCCACCTCCTAGAGAAATGGAAATAAAAATAAACAAATGAGACCTAATGAAACTTCAAAGCTTTTGCACAGCAAAGGAAACCATAAACAAGACCAAAAGACAACCCTCAGAATGGGAGAAAATATTTTCAAATGAAGCAACTGACAAAGGATTAATTTCCGAAATTTACAAGCAGCTCATGCAGCTCAATAACAAAAAAACAAACAACCCAATCCAAACATGGGCAGAAGACCTAAATAGACAGTTTTCCAAAGAAGATATACAGATTGCCAACAAACACATGAAAGAATGCTCAACATCATTAATCATTAGAGAAATGCAAATCAAAACTACAATGAGATATCATCTCACACCAGTCAGAATGGCCATCATCAAAAAATCTAGAAACAATAAATGCTGGAGAGGGTGTGGAGGAAAGGGAACACTCTTGCACTGCTGGTGGGAATGTGAATTGGTTCAGCCACTATGGAGAACAGTATGGAGGTTCCTTAAAAACCTACAAATAGAACTACCATATGACCCAACAATCCCACTACTGGGCATATACCCTGAGAAAACCAAAATTCAGAAAGAGTCATGTACCACAATGTTCATTGCAGCTCTATTTACAATAGCCCGGAGATGGAAACAACCTAAGTGCCCATCATCAGATGAATGGATAAAGAAGATGTGGCACATATATACAATGGAATATTACTCAGCCATAAAAAGAAACGAAATTGAGCTATTTGTAATGAGGTGGATAGACCTAGAGTCTGTCATACAGAGTGAAGTAAGTGAGAAAGAGAAAGATAAATACCGTATGCTAACACATATCTATGGAATTTAAGAAAAAAAAATGTCATGAAGAACCTAGGGGTAAGACAGGAATAAAGACACAGACCTACTGGAGAGCAGACTTGAGGTTATGGGGAGGCGGAAGGGTGAGCTGTGATAGGGCGAGAGAGAGGCATGGACATATATACACTAACAAACGTAAGGTAGATAGCTAGTGGGAAGCAGCCGCATGGCACAGGGATATCGGCTCGGTGCTTTGTGACCGCCTGGAGGGGTGGGATAGGGAGGGTGGAAGTGAAGGAGATGCAAGAGGGAAGAGATATGGGAACATATGTGTATGTATAACTGATTCACTTTGTTATAAAGCAGATACTAACACACCATTGTAAAGCAATTATACCCCAATAAAGATGTTAAAGAAAAAAAAAGAAGAAGATGTGGCACATATATACAAGGGAACATTACTCAGCCATAAAAAGAAACAAAACTGAGTTATTTGTAATGAGGTGTATGGACCTAGAGACTGTCATACAGAGTGAAGTAAGTGAGAAAGAGAAAAACAAATACAGTATGCTAACGCATATATATGGAATCTTAAAAAAAAAAATGGTACTGATGAACCTAGTTCCAGGGCAGGAATAAAGAGGTAGACATATGGGACTTCCCTGATGGCACAGTGGTTAAGAATCCGCCTGCCAATGCAGGGGACGTGGGTTCAAGTCATGGTCCGGGAAGATCCCACATGCCACAGAGCAACTAAGCCCATGAGCCACAACTACTGAGCCTGTGCTCTAGACCCTACGAGCCACAACTACTGAGCCTGTGTGCCACAACTACTGAAGCCCAAGCACTCTAGGGCCCATTCTCCATGCAAAAGAAGTCACCGCAATGAGAAGCCCACGCACCACAAAGTAGAGTAGCCCCGGCTCACCACAACTAAAGAAAGCCCACGTGTAGCAATGAAGACCCAATGCAGACATAAATAAATAAATAAATAAATAAATAAATAAGAGGTAGACGTAGAAAGTCGACTTGAGGACATGGGGTGGGAGGGCGAAGCTAGGGCGAAGCTGGGGCGAAGTGAGAGTAGCATCGACATATACACACTATCGAATGTAAAATATGCTGGGAAGAAGCAGCATAGCACAGGGAGATCGCCTCAATGCTTTGCGATGACCTAGAGGGGTGGGATAGGGAGAATGGGAGGGAGGCTCAAGAGGGAGGGGTATGGAGACATGTGTATGCATACGACTGATTCGATTTGTTGTGCAACAGAAACTAACACAGTATTGTGAAGCAATTATACTTCAATAAAGATCTAGTAAAAAATAAATTTAAAAAATAAAAAGTAAAATCAAAAGATAAAAAGATGGACAATAAGAGGGGAAAAATAAGACACTTAAAGAATCATTACAGAATGTCCAACATCTGAATGATAGGATTTCCAGAAAAAGGAAACAGAAAAAAAATAAAGAAAAAAGGATGGAAAGAAATCAGGAAATAAATCAAAGAAAATATCTCAGGACTAAAAAACATGCAGTTTAGACATGCAATCTCAGATCTAAAAGCCCACTAAATGCCAGCCCAATGAATAAAAAAAGACACCAAGTCACAGAATGAAATTTCAGGATACAGTAAGTCCCCTACATACAAATGAGTTCCATTCCAAGCACACCTTTGTAAGTCCAGTTTGTTCGTAAGTCCACAAAGTTAGCCTAGGTACCCAACTAACACAATCGGCTATATAGTGCTGTATTGTAATAGGTTTATAATACTTTTCACACAAATAATACATAAAAAACAATCAAAAGAATAAAGAAAACATTTTTAATCTTACAGTACAGTACCTTGAAAATTACAGTAGTACCGTACAACAGCTGGCATACAGGGGCTTGCATTCAAGTGAACAGGCAAGAAGCGTTACTGACTGGAAGAGAGAGAGGAGGTGGGAGATGGTAGAGCTGAAGGATTGTCAGCAATGGAGATGGAAAGCAATTTCACTCACACCTGACGTTGATGGCACAGGTTCTGGTTCCTTGCTGGATTCAATTCTATCTACCCTCTTGAAAAAATGATCCAGTGATGTCTGGGTAGTAGCTCTTTTTTTTCCCATCATAGATGACACTGTAGCACTGGATTGCATTCTGAATGGCTGCTGCAACTTTTGTGTACCGTTCCACACTCGGGTCCTGGGCCTCAAAGACTAACAGTGCCTCCTCAAATAAAGAAAATCCCCTTGCCATTTCCTGTGTGGTGACTCTCTTCGATTCTTCAGTTACTTCTTCCTCTTGTCTATCTTCGTCCTTTATCTGGGCCTCCAATTCCATCAGGTCTTCATTAGTAAGCTCCTCATGTTACACAGCATGGAGTTCAACAAAGCCATCCTCTTGCAGATCTAGCTCCAGCTTCTTGCTGAGGGTCACTAAGTTGCTGAAGACCTTTTTGGACTCTTCATCCACCTTCTCAAATCCACAAAAATCGTGAACAAACTTCAGGCAAATGTTCTTCCAAACCCCATTCATGGTGACGACTGTAACCTCATGCCAAGCAGAGTCAATGCTTTTATGGCCTTGTAGATATTACAATCCTTCCAAAATTGTCACAAGGTTGTTCCTGATTTGTCACTTGCCTTTACTGCCTGACAAAAAGTGTGACGTAAATAATATTTCTTGAAAGTCGCTATAACTCCCTAGTCTATAGGTTGCATGAGCGACGTAGTATTTGGTGGCAGGCGCACTATTTTGACATTGGGAAGAACGTTGTCCATGAATGCGGGTGGCCCGGAGCACTGTCAAGCAGCAAAAATTGTTGAATGGGACATCCTTCTCCAAGCAATATTTCTCTACCTCTGGCATAAGGTGGTGGAAAAACCAGTCCTGGAAAATGGCCTGTGTAACCCAGCCTTTGGGGTTACTTTCCACATAACAGGAAGAGAGCTCTTGGCTATGTTTCTAAGGGCTCTTGGGTTCTCTGAATGATAAACTGAGGGTTCAGCTTCATATCGCTGGAAGCACTGCCACCAAACTACAGAGTTAGCCTATCCTTTGCTGTTTTATAGGCTGGCATCAAGTTCTCCTCCTTACTGATATAACTTTGGTCTGGCATCCTCCTCCAGTACAGTCCTGTCTCATCCACATTAAAAACCTGCTTGGGTAAATACGTGCCTTCATCAATAATTTCTCAAAGTGTTTCACGAAATTCCCAGGCAGCTACTGTATCTGTACTCACTGCCTCGCCACTTACTTTTACGTTGTGAAGGTTGGCTCTAGCCTTGAACTGATGAAACCAGCCATGGCTGGCATTAAAAGATGCGCCCTCTGATTCTTCGCCGTGTTTCTTCTTCAAGTCTTCATAAAGGCTTTTAGCTTCCTCTTGAATTAGCATTAAGCTGAGCAGGACTTGACGCTGATGCTGATCCTGCATCCACACACTGAGAAATTTCTCCATCTCCTCCATCACTTTTCCACATTTCTTCAATATTATTATCAACATCATTAGCACAGCAGACTTCACATGTTCCATGCTCTTGTCCTTGTTCTTTAGAATCGTGCTGATGGTTGAACAATTCATATTATAAGAACAAGTGACATCTACCATCTTTTCGCCCTGCTCCACTCTTAATTATGTTCACTTTTGTTTCCATCGTTATCGCTTAGTACTTCTTAGCAGTACCAGCTACATCGCTGCTGTTTTTAGACTTGCTTCTGGGCATCCTGGGCTTGAAATAAAGATCCTGTACTACTGTACTCTGTGAAGTACACAAAAGCACAACCATTTGTAGAGGATGCACGCACATGCCAATGTACACCAGACACATGAACTTACATGATTGGACATGCAAATGCACGTTCGTATCTTTGAAAGTTTCCAACTTGAAGGTTTGTATGTAAGGGACTTACCATACTAAGAATAAACTTAAAAATTCTAAGGGATTGGAGGAGGAGATAATTACACAAAACGTATCAGTAATCAGAATAGGCATCAAACTTCTTGATAGCAATGGAGTTCACAAAACAATGAAGCAAAGTCTTTCTGGTTTGGAGCAGAAGATATTTTCATCCTAGAATTAAGTAACAATCAACTATGAGGGTAAATATGGAAGGACATCTGTGCATCCTTTCTCAGAAAACTACTGAAGATGGGTCCCAGTAAAATGAGGGACCTAACAAAAAAGAAGAAAACATGAAAGCTGGGAAACAAGGAATGTCATACATAAAACTATTAGAGGGATTTCGGTCCTGGGACGAAAATCCAGGTAGCAACCAATCCAGACAGGAGCAGGAGGACAGAGATAATCAATAGACTACCTGAAATGGTAAATGTAGTGTTGATAAGCTTCTGAAAGTCTAATTAAACATTTGGTTAGAGTAACAGAAAACTGGTAAGATGAAAAGCTAGGCAGTTCTTAACGCCAAAGAAAACGAACAGCTGTACAATGACGGAAAAGTAATGAAAGTATGCTTAGTTGGTTTACTAATGACCAACACTTACATAATAATGTAAATACTGAATTAACTAGAAATTAGCTTAGGATTATATTAAGAGGATAGGGAAAGGGAAGTATATGCGGGTGTGGCATTAATAAAGTCTAAAATTTATAAATCAAGAAACAGCAGTATAGCTATAGGCATATTATATCAGGAAAAACTGCCAAAGATTTAAAAGTCTCAGCTCAGGGGAGAGAGAAAGCACTGCTTTTTTAAATTTTTAATATAAACTTTGTAGTATTATTTAACATTTTGTATAGTTTTGATTTTTAAAATATTTATACTGCCCCCTAAGAAAAGAACCAATGAGAATAAATCCAGAGATTATTCATATTTTAGCTTGTACCATGCATTAATGCCAACACTCTACTTGGTTCAAATTCTCTTTGGAGATCCAACATTTGCTGAATTTAAAAAAAGCTCATTGCTCCATATGTCCTGTCTCCCTCAGCGACCAATATTTGAATTTTCAAAGATTGTATTTGAAATACTTCAAATATTGAAGTACTTAATATTTGAATTACTTCAACTATTGAAGTAATTCAATATTTGAATTACAGTGGATAAAAAAATTTCTCTTCTAGTTCCTGTGTGTGATTAGTGACTATCCCAAAGCATGAAATATGATTTAAAAATATTTGTTCTCTGAATGTTCATTTATTCTTCATATTTACTACATCACCTCTGCATGGAATTTGATAACCAAATGAAAGCCTCCCTTACTCTGCTTTGCGTTAGCCTGGTTCTCCTTCAATCCCCTCTAAGGTCATGACTCCATTACATCATTTAGGGTCTTCTCTGCTGTAACTCCTAACTTATGTAATTACTACATTTCACCTTAAAAACTGCCAAACATTCAGTGTTCTATAAACAACAGTATTGTGCATATTTTTGCTAACAACAAATATACATGTATTACAGTAAAGAAGTTTATAAATTCAGAACCTATTAACAATCTAGAGTAAATACACTTTTAGCATAATAAAATGTATTTTTCTGAAGTCTATGTGACAGTAAATAACTATCATAGAATTGAATTAATCAAACATAGACTCAATATTCTTTTTTTTAAATTTTTAAAAATATTCTAGGGAATTCCCTGGTGGTCCAGTGGTTAGGACTCGGCACTTTCACTGCTGGGGTCTGGGTTCAATCCCTGGTCAGGGAACTAAGATCCCATAAACTGCACAGCACTGCCAAAAAAAAAAAAAAAAAAAAACAACCCACTCCCGTGTATTCTTAATGTAGGAATCAACAGGCAATATAGTAGAAAACAAAGTACAGGTGGCAACTAAAATGCCTTCAGGCACAACATGCAACATACTTACTATTTTCTGAATAAAAAATCTAGACCCAGGGCTTCCCTGGTGGCGCAGTGGTTGAGAGTCCGCCTGCCGATGCAGGGGACACGGGTTCGTGCCCCGGTCCAGGAAGATCCCACATGCCGCAGAGCGGCTAGGTCCGTGAGCCATTGCTGCTGAGCCTGTGCGTCCAGAGGCTGTGCTTCGCAACGGGAGAGGCCACAACAGTGAGAGGCCCGCGTACTGCAAAAAAAAAAAGAAAAAAATCTAGACCCAGATAAGCAGAAATGCTTTGGGAGGAAAATAATAAATAACTTGAAACCCAAAACTGTCCCAGAAAATCCAAAATGTGTCACTGGAAGTACACATCATTATAAACACAGGGAGTGACACCATTCAATCAAAGAATACAGTGAGGGTCCATTCAATACTCATTTATCCATCTAGAATTCAACTGCATATTCTCAGCAAATTTTTTTTTAAAAAAGAGAAATAAAAATCTAAGTAGTACAGGCAATTATGCTTCTGTTAAACTCAATGAACATATGCCCTTGCTAATGGATATGATCAAACCTAAATTGTTCTACTGATGTTGACAAACCTGTGAAGAGAATGTATGATTTTATTTGAAGAGTATCCTTGACCATGGGTAAAGAACTCAGAAGCATTGCCCGTGTCACCAGGCCATGAGTAGTGATGTCTTCTTTGCTGCCTATCAGATTTACAGATGACTAGTTCAACCAGTGGAACTCTCTACTAATATGTTGGTTCCACTATCTAATAATACACTAATCCTTTTCAAAGGAGGGCCTCATTTTGTGGTCAAGCTGGTAGAAGGCCAACTCTTTTCCCTGTTCTCTGAAGAACATTGACAAATGGATTTCTCTCTTGAGTTCAATTACGTTAATCCAAAAAGAGCACACATTTTGGAATCAGAGGGATCTAGATTTAGGTAATTTACTTAACTCCCTTGAGCTTCAGTTTCTATCTCTAGAAAGTGAGAGAAATAATAATATCTATATTATATATATATGGTACTATATCTTGAGGGTACTATATCTACATTATAAGCCTGTGTGCTTCTCACAATACATGCTGTAGAATACATATTCAATTTTAGTTTGTGCCACTCCTTTTCTACTTGACTTCTTCTAGTCTGAGGGCTAACACTAATAATTTCTTTCCCTAATTTATTTAGCTTGGTTTTCTTAGCTCTAGAGAATTCCTGCCTCACTAGATTACTATGAGGACACATATAGAAAAACAATGGGAGGACTTCTCTGGTGGCGCAGTGGTTAAGAATCCTCCTGCCAATGCAGGGGACATGGGTTCAATCCCTGGTCTGGGAAGATCCCACATGCTGCAGAGCAATTAAGCCCGTGTGCCACAACTACTTAGCCTGCATGCCTAGAGACTGTGCTCTGCAACAAGAGAAGGTGCCGCAATAAGCCCACACACTGCAACAAAGAGTAGCCCCCACTCGCCACAACTAGAGGAAGCCCATGCACAACAACGAAGACCCAACGCAGGTAAAAATTAAAATAAAATAAAATAAATAAATTTATTAAAAAAAAAAGAAAGGAAAACAATGGTAGAGATGTCAAATCCTTTAAACAAAAGTCTCCTGTATTCAGATGAGTTATTTGTTCCTTCTTTCTTTAGGTATGTGGACAATCATCTCACCTTGTTTTATGAGCAAAACTGCTACAGATATAATCATCAGAGATTTACAGATGTGGCAGAGCTAACCAAGGAAATCTTTAGGAAACATTCGAGGGCCTCAGCTTCACTCTTTAATTAGAGCATGGTTAACAGATAGTACTGTTATACATTCTCTTGTGTAGAAACTGCCTCTAGGCTGAGCTGGAAGAGTTCCACAGTGTCCTGGACCTCTGAATACAAAACCCAGGAGTCTAGCTTGAAACTGGAGTGTCATCCTCAACTCTTTCCTGAACTCTCATCTCAATACTGATTAAACATATCTTGAATTAGTCACTTCATCTCCGTCTCCAATGCCAATGCCCCAGGTCAGGCCCCCACTGGCTCTCAGCTAGATACCAGCAAAAGTCAGCCACCTGCTCACCTAATCTCCAGTCCTTCCTGATCAACCCAACTCCTTGCTGTCAACAGAGGGCTCTTTTTAAAAAATTAACTCCATCAGACAAGTTACACGGCTGATGAAAACAATGGCCCCTCCACCACCCGCAAAGACAGCCAGAATTCCTTGACCTGCAAAAGAGCCTCCTTTATATTCTAACCCAGGCTACCTTTCTAGCCTCACCAATTCCACCCAACACCACCACCCCCTCCCACTCAATTGCTTAGTGAAACAACATAGCATTGTGTCTAAAACTAATGCTAATCAATTCTCCACTTCTTCCTTTTAGTAATGGAATGCTCAAGTTTTCGCTGAGCACCAGGACACCCTAAGTGTGATCATGTGACTAGATTGTGACCAATGGGGTGTAAAGGAAAGTGTTGTGTGCTTATTTTTGAGTTTCGTCATTAAAAGGAAGTTTCTTGCTCAAAAAAAGCCAAAATAGTACTGTTATGTTAAGAAGACTGTTCAAACCACAGCCAAGTAAAATCCAGAAACTAAAGTGACCCATTATCTGCTGAATAAGAGAAATAGAACATTCAAGAAATTTAAAGTAAGATCAGTCTGTCAGCAGAATTTCTTAAGAATTTCAAACTTCCGGGCTTCCCTGGTTGAGTGGTTGAAGGTCCGCCTGCCGATGCAGGGGACACGGGTTCGTGCCCCGGTCCGGGAGGATCCCACATGCCGCGGGGCGGCTGGGCCCGTGAGCCATGGCCGCTGAGACTGCACGTCCGGAGCCTATGCTTTGCAACGGGAGAGGCCACAACAGTCACAACAGTGAGAGGCCCGCGTACAGAAAAAAAAAAAAAAAAAAAAAGCACTTCAAACTTCCTTTTCAGACCTAGGAAATTTTCTTTAAAAGAGAAACTTAGAAATGCATTGTTGGCAGGAATTAGGAAGAAGCAAAGAAGAAACTTTTTTTTTTTTAAGTTAATACATGCCTAATCTAGACGCTATGTGGCTATTATGTCATTTTTAAGTGCCAAGCTCAAAGTAAAGAAGCTGAATTTTACATCTCAGTATACTGTTCCCAGAATAATTCATCTTATTCCACTGTAGGCAAAAGTCTAACAAACATTTTGAACCTTTACCAGTTCCAGGCTATAACATGCACTCAGTAGCAGTCCCTTCGTCATATAGGTAAATCCCTTTCTCAGAACTCAACCTTGAGCTACGGGCTAGGATCTAAGGTCTGGGGCCTGAGTTATTGGTTAGGATTTCTATATTGACTTGATCCTCTACTTAGAGAGCCTGGGCCAGTATCATCACCAAGTTTCCTGACAGGAAATTGCTTTCTTCTCTCTCTTGAAATGAGATTTAACAAAATAGCAAGAACACCTCTGCCCTCTCCCTATGAGAGTAGACTTTAATTAGCCACAGTCAAATCAAGAGCAGAAACCACAGAGTAATTTAAACAGGGGGAGCTCACTATAAAGAATTATTGAGCAATGATAGGAGAGTAACTATAAAGATGGAATGAGAGCTCTAAAGGGTGCTGAAGAACTGAGGGAAAGAACTAAAAACGAGGAACCTGGAGGAGATCAAACTTCAAAGTTTGCTGAAGAAGGTATGGTTAAAGCCCACTTGATGCAGAGAAATTGCCTAGGCCAGACATGGCCCAGAGTTGCCAGGAAAGCAGAAACAACCCTCTGGACACAGGTTCTTTTAAAGAAAAGCAAGATATGTGAATATACTTAATGCCACTGAACTGTACACTTAAAAATGGTTGCAATGGTAAATTTTATGTTATATAGGTTTTACCACAATAAAAAGGTTTTTTTAAGTGAGATATAAAATTAGGGAGAGGGAATTCCCTGCTGGTCCAGTGGTTAGGACTCCACGTTTTCACTGCCCTTAAGGGCAGGGGTTCAATCCCTGGTCGGGGAACTAAAATCCTGCAAGCTGTGAGGCACATGGCCAAAAAATAAAATGAAATGAAACAAAACGAAATGAAATAAAGGAGAGTCGTTCCTAAATCTACAGCATTGTATTTATCAGATTATCTTTAGTGATGGAGTGAACCCCAAGGTTAAAATGTTTAGAAAGGTGGAAGTCCAATTTTTCCCTCACTTGCAACTATGGAACTAGCCTTGGTTGGAAAGAAAGAAGTCACTTCCCACATCACAGGGGTAATTTTGTCTTCCTAACAGTTGAAGAGTTTTCTTCTAGAACTATGACTCAACTCTTTGGGGGAGAGTTCTTATCATGGTATGGTAGCTGAGGTATTTCCACTAAGTAGAATGGTCATGACATATTTAATATATTAAAACCTTTTTTAAGAAATCCATTTCACATTTTAAAAATTTATTCTCAACTTCAGAAATAATTGTAAAATGACTGCCAAAGACTACTTTTAATTATAGTAATAAGCAAGGAACTAATAGGGGGTATTCAGTTAAAATGGAAGAAAATGCTTCCACTCAGCCTTATTTCCACATTTCATTCCTCACTTAGCCCAAACCATCTTCTAATACAATACAATCAGTTTAATCATGACAAGGTGATCATTAGTATTTAGTCCTAGCAAAATGGGCCTGGTGAGTTTTTTGATTTGCACATTCTTTGTTTGGGAATATTGCCTTACATAACTGTATGGCAAATAAAATGACTCGGCAGGCCCACGCAGAGAAGGGAGTATTCTCAATAGCAAGTTGCCTTTATATGGGCATTTTTCTACATTCTAAAATTATGTCTCCATTATCTTGGTTAGAGTTCAACACTTTTAAATCTATAAGAAATATGTGATGCATGAGTGCATATGATGATTCACAGATTTGAAATAACACCTACTCTCCTTCGGTTCTGGCACAAAATGGGTCGGTGAAGCCTGCAATTAAGAAAGTTATAATAGCCTGTCTTGCCACAAGGATGGTGACATCAATATACACATCCAGAGCATAAATATGAGCAAAAGTGAGTTTAGAAAACAGTCTACTCCAGCAATGGCTGGTGTCTTGGTGCCTTTGCCATGTCATCTAAATTTTTGTCACTAATGATAACATTAATAATATTTACTAAATACTGTTATGTTGTTTCTTGTAGTCATCAGAACAGCCCTATGAGGTAGATACTATGATGGTTCCTATTTTACAGATGAAGAGAGATTAAATAAGTTGCCCAAGATCATACTCTTAGCCAGTGGTAGAGCTTGGATTTGAACCCAGATCTCTCTGACTCAGAGGTTCACTCTTTTGATTGGGACTAGTTACATAATTTGAAAAGCCCAGTACAAAATGAAAATGTGGGGAGCCCTGTTCAAAAATTATTAATAAGCACAGGGCCCTGTGTGATTTCACATGTTATACACCCATGAGCTGGCAGTGCTCTTAAGCATATCACTTCCTTCCATCGTGTCCTTCATCCCCATGCCTCAACCAAATTCAGCAAATATTTTGTCCAACCCACAACTCCACTGTAAGAGGTCCTGCAGGTCCTGCATGGATTCCTAAGAGACACATGTCCAGTCTGGAGACAAACGTTTATTTCTCAGTCAATCCTTTTATTTGCTGAGATTTCACATTATGCTCAACAGCAGAAAGTATCCCATAATTTTATGAGTTTTGAATATCAACCTTCTCTTTGGTTGGTCCCTAACACCTCCCTTTTTTAAAAAATATTTTTATTTTACGCCTTTATTGGAGTATAGTTGCTTTACAATGTTGTGTTAGTTTCTGCTGTATAACAAAGTGAATCAGCTATATGCACACATATATCCCCATATCCCTTCCCTCCCACCCTCCCTATCCCACCCCTCTAGGTGGTCACAAAGCACCAAGCTGATCTCCTTGTGCTATGCAGCTGCTTCCCACTAGCTATCAATTTTACACTTGGTAGTGTATATACGTCAATGCTACTCTCTCACTTCGTCCCAGCTTCCCCTTCCCTTCACCCCCATGTCCTCAATCCATTCTCTATGTCTGCGTCTTTATTCCTGTCCTACCCCTAGGTTCATCAGAACCATTTTTTTTAGATTCCATAGCATACAGTATTTGTTTTTCTCTTTCTGACTTACTTCACTCTGTATGACAGTCTCTAGGTCCATCCACCTCACCACAAACAACTCAGTTTCGTTTCTTTTTATGGCTGAGTAATATTTCATTGTATATATGTGCCACATCTTCTTTATCCATTCATCTGACGATGGACACTTATGTTGCTTCCATGACCTGGCTATTGTAAACAGTGCTGCAATGAACATTGTGGTACATGTCTCTTTTTGAATTATGGTTTTCTTAGGGTATATGCCCAATAGTGGGATTGCTGGATCATACGGTAGTTCTATTTTTAGTTTTTTAGGGAACCTCCATACTGTTCTCCATAGCTAACACCTCCTTTTTAATTAGTCTGCTTCCCTGTTTTAAAAAATAAATAAGTAACTTAGCCATTTCCATTGCAATTTTAACCATATAATATCACAGTGTCATGTACTGCTCCTTCCCACTGTGATTATTTGCAGCTGCTTCACCCTAATGATGGGAAAAGGCCTCAGATCCTCATAATTGTAGGGTCCTGATTAATGAGCTCTTTGCCTCTCTGGATCTCCTTTTGAAGATCTTTCCAAACCTTTCACTTGGCACCTTCATTCAAGTGGAATGTCTGGAGCTTGGTGGATGGCATGTTTTAGTGTAAACCTTTTACCGTCCAACACATATCTCGAGAACAAAGGAAATCTGTTTGCAGAGTTTATAGAATAATTGGGACATGCAAGTTACATTTCTAGGGAAATGAACTGGTTGTGTGTGGATATCTGTGGTGGAGGAGAGTTTGGAGCCTGAGGACTACAAGACAGAGAAGGCATAATCTCTGCCCCTGGTGGGGCTTTCCACCTAATCTGACGCCTAGCCCCAGACTACCCCATCCTCACACACCTTTTTACTGTGATTTCTTTTTCTACAAGAATTTTTTTAAATTAATTAATTAATTTATTTTTATTCATTTATTTTTGGTTGCGTTGGGTCTTCATTGCTGTGTGCGGGCTTTCTCTAGTTGCGACAAGAGGGGTCTACTCTTTGTTGCAGTGCGTGGGCTTTCTCTAGTTGTGACGAGAGGGGTCTACTCTTTGTTGCAGTGCGTGGGCTTCTCATTGCGGTGGCTTCTCTTGTTGCGGAGCACGGGCTCTAAGCACGCAGACGTCAGTAGTGTGGCATGCGGGCTTCAGTAGTTGTGGCTCGCGAGCTCCAGAGCACAGGCTCAGTGGTTGTGGTGCACAGGCATAGTTGCACCGCAGCATGTGGGATCTTCCCAGACCAGGGCTTGAACCCGTTTCTGCTGCATTGGCAGGCGGCTTCTTAACCACTGCGCCACCAGGAAAGTCCCTCTACAAGAAATTTTGACTATTCCTATCTTTCTTTCTTCCTAATACGGGGTAAGAACGGAAGAATCACAGGCAGCCCCCACCTGAGACTCTTCATACTTTAGGATTTAAATATGGGCTCCTGAAATTGGTGCCTCCCTATCTCTCATGGATAAAGCTGAATGAGATTATAGATAACTTATAAATTCTGCATAGAAAGAATAAGGCACAAGAAAATATCTAGAAGAGTAGTTCTCAATTGTATCAGACCCACTATCCCCTTTTTATAATGAAATATCCCTTCATTGTCTTGAAAGGGAATTCATAGATGATATAACCTACCAACACACAGAAAAAAAAAACTTTTTACAATTAACATAATGCTCCAAGTGTGATATAAAGGAGAAATAAAAAATTAGAGTTAGGGTTATGTTCAGATAATTATAAATAGGTTTTTCACCCACATCAATGCCTTAAAGGACATTTGATAGTTGGGCAGGACAATTTCTATATCCTATGGAACTGTTCCAAACATCTGTCAATCCTGGCCCTCAGCCACCAAATACCAGTTAGCATGTCTTCAATCACTGTAATAACCAAAAATGCACCCACATTTCCTATAACACATCCTAAAGGTGGTACTGCCCCTGTTGAGAACCACTGGTCTAAGTAGGAGTGCCTGTGTATTGGATTCTCCCTTGGTTAGGATTTCTACATAATAGAACAAGATATACTTGCCATACTCCCAGGCTAAGAGATCCAGGGTTTAACAAGCCTGAACTCAACAAGCATGCATTTTCTATTTGTACACAACTATTTTTAGGACACCAGTTTTAAAATAGTACACACACACACGCCACATTCACCAAGGTCTCTGACCACGAAGAGTGATGATGCTTTGGTTAGGGAGTGGCCATGCTATGTATAGACTAATGGTTATGTAGAGTGAAGTAGAAAGAGCATTTATTTTGTGCCATATTTAAAACTTAGGGAGGTGGAATTGATGGGTGTGTCGATGTAATATGCTGGTTGGCCTTGTACCTTGTTTCTTGGTCCTCTCTGACACTTACCTTGGATTGTAAACAAAGGCTGTCTCTCTGCCTGCTGAATACAAAATTGAAGCCAAACAGGGACCCAAAGGAATAAGAGTCCCTTCACCCTCATGCTCCTTGACATACACCCCTAATTAGGATCAATCCAAATATCATTCACCAGACACTTAGAAAGATACTGAGATATGGCCAAAAAGAAAAAGGAAAAAAAATTGAATGTCTGTGGAAACTTCTGTGAGTCACCCTCTAGCATTTACCAGAGTTCAGTGTTTTGCTGCCAGAACAAGCTAATATTTGAATGGAAGAAAAATTCTAAACAACCTAAGGGAAAACTTACACAGCAAAATCCCTCTACACCATGACCCATGATATAACATTTGCCCCTCTTAGATTATGCTCATCCAAGAGCATGCTTAACCACAAGCATGATTTCTGGGTGGTATAGTTCTTACATGGGCCATTTAGAAGAAAGTGGGTTTGAATCAATCCATGGGAGAGAAAAAAATGTGTTCCAACTAAGGAAACCATTCATTCATTCATGCATACATTCATTTGTTTCCTTTCCCAGCTTAATTTCACTTATAATACATTGCAGGTACCCTTAGCTCCCTTGCCCCTTCTGACACTGAGAAGCTCGCTTGACTAAACAATGATCCTTGTTAAAGGCAAGGCTCCCTGTAGTCCATGCTTACACCTGTGCAGCTAAATGCGCCTGGTGAAGAACCAAACCATGCAGAGATCCCACTTTAAATTTATGATCATAAACCTTGAGGTGGCCCTTAATCCTGCCAGCAATCATACTATATTTCCCAAATCCTTTTATTATCCCTCTCTCTCGGGTGGTATATCATACCTTTACCTCTGTCCTCAAACCTCAAATACGTACTCACCACCCATTTTCATTCTCTGTTGATGACCTTGCTTCCTATTTCACTGAGGAAATAGAGTCAGAAGAGAGCTCCCACAAACACCCACCACCTGCATCAGTGCCCAAGTCCTGGGCTTCTTTACTATGGCTGGTCTTCCGCTTATATCTCTGGTTCCTCCTTGGTCTTCTTTGTTGGTTCTCTTCAAGTCTCTGACCTCCAAAACTTGGGGTATTCCAAAATTCATTCCTTGGACCTCTTCTCTTTATTTCCTTCACTTGCTTATTTCATGATTTCATCTAGTCTTATGGTCTTTAATATGATCCAATATATGTTGTGTCCAGCCTGCATTTCTCCCCTGAACTCCAGACTCACATATCCAGCTGCCTCCTTAAATCTCCACTTGGATGACTAATAGACATCGCAATTTAACAAGTCCAAAACTGAACTCCTGACCTCCTCTTTATACCTCCCTACTGCCAAACCCTGTGCCTCTTCTACTTTTCCCCAGTTGCTCAAGCCAAAACCTGAAAGTCATCCCTGATGCTTTTCTTCCTCTCATTCCCCACACCTTACTTGTCAGCTTAACCATCAACATATGTCCAGAATCTGACCACTTCTCATCACTTCCACTATCACTACCACTGCCTCTCACCTAAATCACTGCAGGAGCCTCCCAACTAGCTTCCCATCTTCCATCTTTCACACCATTCAGGCTCTTCTCAACACACAAGTCAGAGTGATGCTGATAAAACATAAATCAGAGAGGGTCACCCTTCTGCTCAAAAACCTTCCAATGACATTTTTAGTAAAAGCTCAACTCCTAAAATTCCTATAAAGCCCTTCATGCTCTGACCTGGCCCATTGCTTCTCCAGCTTCATTCCCTGCTTCCTTCTCCCTTGCCTGTTCCATTCTAGTAGGACTCTCTCTACGCTTTGCCATTCCTTAAAATTTACAGGCACCTCAAGACCCTTGTACTTGCTGATCCTGGATGTTCTTCCCCAAGACATGACTCACTCACTCACCTCCTTCCCTCAGAAGTCACCTTCTCATTGAGCCCTTCTCTGTTTTATTTTTTAACATTTATTTATTTTTATTTATTTATTTTGGTTGCACCAGGTCTTCGTTGCGGCACACAGGATCTTCGTTGCAGCTTGAGGACTTCTTAGTTGCAGCATGCGTGCAGGATCTAGTTCCCTGACCAAGGATCAAACCTGGGTCCCCTGCATTGGGAGCACAGAGACTTACCCACTGGACCACCAGGGAAGCCCTGAGCCCTTCTCTGTTTACGCATCTGTGATGGCTCATTGTATGTGTCAACTTGACTCGGCCATGGGATGCCCAGACATTTGGTCAAACATTATGCTGGCTTTCAGACTAGGACTGGAACCACACTACTGGCTTTGCTAGGTCTCCGGCTTGCCAACTGCAGATCCTGGGACTTCTCAGCCCTGCTATGGGCCCCCTTCTCAGCCTCCATAATCACATGAGCCAATTCCTTATAATAAATCATATATATATGTAATGATAGATAGATAGGTAGATAGATAGATATTGAATAGATAGATAATATACCTCATGGGACTGTTATGGGGATTAAATGACTGAATATGCAGTGCTTGTAAGAATGCCTAGTGGGCTACCTATAGTATTATAGTAAGTGCTATATTAAGTAAACTAAATTATATGTATATATACACATATCTGCCTAAAGTACAGAGTATATAGTGGTAGCACCAAAGATGGGAAGGGTCAATTTCCCCTTAGACACAAGGAAACCTTCACAGAGAAGGTAATATTTAATGTGAATCTTGGAGACTGAAGAACTGTTTACTAGACCAACAAGAAGGGCATTCCAGGCTAAGGACACAGATGTGTTTAAATCAGGAGGCTCAGAGATAAGAATAACTCTGTCCTCCCACCTTCCAGGAAGTGATGATCTGGAGTTGTCTCAATAAATCCAGCTTGTTTTTCCTACTTTACTCTTTAATTTCCTTATTATGTAAGCGAAGGTGTTGGTAACGGTGAATATTAAATTATAGTCATTTCACTGTGTAGGAGAGAAAGTTTTAGAGATTGTTACACTCTTGGGAAATGTTTATCCCAATCTGATGCACTGGGTGAAAAGAATCTGCTAGTTCTAAGTCACATTAATATTCTTGAAAGAATCTTCAAGTTTCTTATAGTTGATTGGTATTTATAATATCTTATCTGCTGATATGATCACTGATAACCGTTTTACTTTAAAATGTTACATTAGAATTCATTTGTTTAATGAATTTCAATTTTTCCATATGCTTTATTCATTTATTTTATTAGTTAACTAAAAGTATGTTTTTATTGTTACATTGTCAGAAATACTAGCTAATAGTACTTTTTAAAAAATAAAACAAACCGGGGCTTCCCTGGTGGCGCAGTGATTGAGAGTCCGCCTGCCGATGCAGGGGACACGGGTTCGTGCCCCGGTCTGGGAAGATCCCACATGCTGCGGAGGGGCTGGGCCCGTGAGCCATGGCCACTGAGCCTGCGCGTCCGGAGCCTGTGCTCTGCAATGGGAGAGGCCACAACAGTTAGAGGCCCGCGTACCACAAAAAAAAAAAAAAACCAAAAAAAAAATAAAATAAAATAAAACAAACCAAATGTCCATTAAAATATTTTCTAATTTTTTTCTATATTAAAAACATTATATAAGGACAACATTACTTCACACACCTTTGACTAACTCCTTTTAACTGAATGATCTAGAAATCAGTGGAGAAGGACATTAAAGGGAAGTGGTCAAGGGGTCATCCAGGGAAGGCAGCAGGATCTGGGCAGGATTCATCGAAGCACCACAATTAGATCTGGCCAGTTTTCAGGATCTGACCCAGAAACTCACTCCTGGCTGTGTCCTGGGAACAGGCCCCAAGAGGTTGACTCATGCACAAGAGATAGAGGTAGACATCAAAATGCCAGTTTATTCATCTGCAGTGAGAAATTAAACTCTCACATGGACCAGAATGCTCTCATTGGATAATTAGTGCATTTTCTCCTTGAAGTAAAGTACTCAGAAGGTACTTTACTAATTTTTCATGAGAAATCTCTGCAGAGGGACAGAAACCTCAGTGTCTGTATGATCTGTATATTTTATCCTTAGGGATAGCCTAAGTGGGAAGTCAAATCATAATCAAAATGTTGCTCAGTAATAAGAATAAAGATAGGTAAACATATGGAACTAGACTAAAAGACTCTGTGGCAGACAGAATAGGATGTAGACATCTTTGGGCCCCCCCCAAAGATGTCTACAACCTAATACTCAGAACCTGTGAATACGTTACCTTACACAGCAAAAGGATTTTGCAGGTGTGATTACATGAAGGATCTTGTGATGGGAGGATTATCCTTGATTATTGAGGTAGGCCCAGTATAATTGTAAGCACCCTTATGAGAGAGAGAAAAGAAGGTCAAAGGCAGTAGGAAGAGATGTGACTATGGAAACGACAGCTTGGGGTGATGCCAGGAGGGGGCTATGAGCCAAAGAATACAGGCAGCTTCAAGAAGCTTACAAAGGCAAGGAAATGATTTCCCCTTGAAGTCTCCAAGAAGGAATGCAGCACTGCTGTCACTTTGATTTTAGCTTAGCGAGACTCATTTTAGATTCCTGACCTGCAGAGTTATGATAGAATAAATATGTATTATTTTAAGCCATTAGGTTGTGGTAATTCATTCAGCAAAAGGAAACTAATACTGACTCTGAGGCATCTGTATTAGTTATGATTCGATTCAGCTGTGAGTAGTAGAAATCCCCAAATATTAATATAAGTAGCTTGAACAAAGTACGCTTGAACAAGTTATGAACTCTCATAAAAATAAAGTCCAGATTAAACAGTCCAAGACTGATATAGCAGATCCACCATTACCAGGTTCCCAGGCTCCCTCTACCTTGCTGCTCTGCTATACTCAACACAAGGTTTCAACTTCATGGTTCAAGGTAGCTGCTTAATCTCCAGCCATCACCTACACATTCTAACCAGGAGGAAGAAGGAAAAGGTAAAGGAAAGCATGCCCTTTTCTTATGGAAACTTACTGAAAGTTGCACACACCATGTCAGCTTGCATCCCATAGACAAACAATTGGTCATATAGCCACACCTAGTTTCAAAGGAAGCTGGAAGTATGGTCCTTAATCTGGGTGACTTTGTGCTCATTGAAAAATAAAGGGTCCTATTCCTAATGAAAAAGAGGAAAAGAAATAATGACAACTTACAATACCTACTATAGCATCCATCTCAGTTGAGATTATATTACAAAAAGAATCAAAGTCCTCAATAATCCATTAGCTGTAATCCTTACATCCACCTCTAATCAGAACCATAAACATGCAAGCTAAGATTTCCTTTCCTAATCTGAGCTTGGATGGGTACTGACAGTTTTGCCTGTGTGTTTTTTTTAAATCTAGAGATTGAAGGCTAATCAATCCTTTATTGACTGATATCTTTAGATATATTAAAATATCTTCAATTAGGTTATTGACGTTTTATTGAGAGCTGGCCCAAGTGTGTCTCTTTCAGGTAATTATATGTTTTTCTGCCATGATCCTACAGTTTATTCTCAGAGGGCAGTTTTATTTCCTCTTTTACAAGTCCTTAGAAGATACTTCTCCATGTCCCCAAAGGATGATAGCAAATTATAAAGGGGAAACATCTGGTATTGGGTTAAAGCCTGGTGCCAACAGACAAGTTTCACTCTCTCATGGCTGCTAATCATGGTCAGCCATTCCAAACTTAGAGTTGTCTGAAATTTGTTCCAATATGGAACAAAAATGTGACCATGTAGATAGTTAAGTCCAATACAACTGCTTGAAAGATAACTATGCAGTTTGCCTCTGAAATTCTTTTTAGCTAGAGTCAGGGCTGGTCTAATAAGTAGGTGAAGTGAATACTGATGCTCATGGAATTACAACATGGCAGGCATAATTAATATCCCCATTTTGCTGATGAAGAAACTGAGGCCTAGAGAAGTTAAGCAATTTGCCCAAGGCTAAGGCTATTCAATGTCACAGTGAGGACTCAGACTTCTTAACCAGAGTCTGACTCCAAATTATTACACTGATTCAAGAAATTTGAGGAATATCTCTGCTGCAAAGTATTTCCCCATTTTTTTTTTTTTTGCGGTACGCGGGCCTCTCACTGTTGTAGCCTCTCCCGTTGTGGAGCACAGGCTCCGGACGCGCAGACTCAGCGGCCATGGCTCACGGGCTCAGCCGCTCCGTGGTATGTGGGATCTTCCAGGACCGGGGCACGAACCCGTGTCCCCTGCATCGGCAGGTGGACTCTCAACCACTGCGCCACCAGGGAAGCCCCCATTATTTTTTAAAATACCTGAAATTTCAAATATTCTTTTGGTCTTGAAAGCAAATATAATGGCAAAAGTAAAGCTAACCCTTTAGGGAATCCAGGCGAAAACATCATCATGTTCTATCTCCATGACCAATACCTTATTTCAGGCCACCATCGTCTCTCACCTGGATACCACAATAGCCATCCCACTGGCCTACACTCTCCCAAAATGGCCCCTTCCAATCTGTTCTCCACATTATAGCCAGAATGATCTTACCCAAATGTACATCTGATCATGTCATTCCCCTACTTAAACCCTTTCAGGGACTCTTCATTGTCTTCAGCATGGTCTATACCAGTGGCTCTCAACCTATTAGGAAAAATTTTATATAACACATAATTTTCATCAAATTTACTATCCCTCCCCTTACTATCCTGAAAGGAAACTCATAGAGAAAGTAACCTATCTATATACACAATTTTAAAATAATTTTAATCTAACACTCTAACTTTAATATAAAGAGGAAATAAAAATAATTAACATAAGCAACATTAGTTCAATTTTTAAATGCTTGGCCATGATTACTTTAGAAGCAAGAAATCCTATAAATTGCGGGGGAGAGGAGACAGTACTGCCCTCCTCCTATCCCCCACCCCTGCTGGTCTAAGCTCTTTAATGTGATTTGTAAAGTATTTGCATTATGGACTCTCCTCACTCTCCAGCCAATACTGTCACTGGTCAGTTTGCCTTGGACTTTAATCCTCATAAACTACCTGAATATCCAATACACACAATGGTCTATGTAGCTTACTGGTCTGTAGAAGCCACTTTCTCTAACTGGAACTCTTCCTCATCCTCTCTCCAGCTTTATCTGGCTAATTCCTTCTCATTCAGGTCTCTGCCTAGAAATAATTTCCTCCATAAAGCCTCCGCTTGATACACCAATGAGACATGGCATCCTCCACAGCATCCCGAAATTTCCTCTATTATAGCACATGTCAGTCCCATAGCATTGCAATGATTTCTTTACTTCTCTAGCCACTCCCTGAACAACGAGCTTCTTGGGGGCACAGACTGTGTTGTGGTCGCTGTTACAGCTTGTTAGACTTGTTAGAGGAAAAGGAAGTTGGAGAGCATCGAAGACTAAATTAGCTGAACTGTCATGTTTATACTGAAGGACACTTTTGAGAAAGAAATAATGAGGTTGGGAGTATTATGGTCAGCTATTATTTTGGAAATGTATAAAAATGAAAAATACAAAACACATTTTGAGAAAAAAAATGTAAGAAACCTGACAAACGTCACCTCAGCCAGGTTGTTAAGGTCAACATCAACAGTAATGTCATGTTGATATTATGTATCCTTGTTACATTGTGATAAAAATGGCACTTTACCTCTGCAGTATTCCTATGCAAAACCGTAATCCCAGTCTAATCAAAATAAAAATATAAGACAAATCCCAATGGAGGGGCATTCCACATTCTACAAAATACCTAATGAGTACTCCTCAAAATTATTAAGGTCATCAAAAACAAGGAAAGTCTGAGAAATTGTCATAGCCAAGAAGAACCTAAAGGACATGATGACTAATGTAATCTGATATCCTAGATCGGATTCTGAAACAGAAAAAGGTAAAACCTAAGGAAATATGAATAATGTATGTACATTCATTAATAATAATGTATAAATATTGATTCATTCATTGTAACAAATGTTACCATGCTAATGTAAGATGTTAATAATAGAGGGAACTGGGCACAGAGCATATGGGAACTCTTGGTACAATCTTTGCAATTTTTCTGTAAATCTAAAACTGTTCTAAAATTAAAAGTTTATTTCTTTTAATGGGCAAAATATTTAAATAGACACCATATGCCCCCAAAATGGTGTATAAATGCAATATGAAAAAATTCAACATGTTTAGTCATAAGAAAAATGCAAATTCTCATAATGCAATACCACTACAAACACATTAGAAGAGTTAAAATGCAAAAGACTGGCAAAATCAAGTGTTCTTGTGGATACAGAGCAACTGAAATTCTCCAACATTGTTATGGGAATGCAAACATGATAGTTAATCTTTAAAAAAGTGTGGTGATTTTTTGTAAAGTTAAATACACTTTTCACTAGATCCAGCAATTCCACTCCTAGATATTTACTCAAGAATAATAAAATACATATTCACACCTACATACATAAGATGTAAAATGATATCATCAACCACAAAAATAACAACACAACAAAAAAGGATAATCACTTGGAAATTCATGAAAACTTTTTTGAAATAACCATAGGTTTATATTCTTAGGTTACGCATGCTAAAATATTTAAGGGTAAAATGTTATGTCTGCATCTTATTCTCAAATGATTCAGCAAAAGAAAAAAGGAAGGGAGGAAGGAAGGAAGGAAAGGAGAGAGAAGCAAATTGACAAAATATTAAAAATTGATGAATCAAGAAAAAGAGTATATGAGTCCTGTTATTCTTGTAACTTTTCTATAGATTTGAAATTTTTCAGAATAAAAAGTTGTGGGGAAAAGCAAACTCAGTAATAGCACTGGTAAGATGATAGGAATTTCTCTAGGGGTCAATTGTTATTTTTTACTTTGCTCACTGGCTAAAGACTAGCCAAAGTATTTATGTAGCCTGAGCACTTAAAATGTGACTGTCTTCGCAGAATAGTCTGTGAACCACGAACTGTTTATTAAACTGTGAACTGTTTATTAAAATTTGCTCAGATGGTTCAACTAAATTTAGGGTTATATGCTTAACACCAGTACAACCCAGATGTAAAATAAAAAGTTCCATACTACAACTTTTGTACTCTAGATAAGGTGCAACTTATTTGTCCAGTTGTTTTGGAATCATGTAGACATTTTTATTCAGGATTGATTTTTTAAAAAGAAAGCAAAATAGGCAATAAAGATAAGCCAACTAATTTTTAATTTAAAAGGATAATCCCCTTGGGAACCTATTGTTTATTTCAATAATGCTACTGTTGTTCAAACATTCTAGGAATCCCACTTTGGTTCTTCAGAGCCTACTTACAAACCTGCTAATGAAATCAGTGTGGTTATTTTAAATATATCCTCATTATATTTTGGACAAAATGGCATCAGAACATGTGATCACTCAAGTTATTTGCCTTTCTTTAACTCAAATGACTAATGGTATTTTTGAAATATCAAGTCTACCTTAACAAATCAAAAATTGCCATCATAAATGCTATTCAAAAAAACTTTCCATGTCTCTAAAATAAAAAACAAAATAAGGGCTCCAAAACTACATGGTAGGCCAGGAGTTGGTAAACATTTTCTGTAAAGGTTCAGATAGTAAACAACTACTAAAATGAATGAACTTACCTGTATCACAATAAAGTTTATTTACAAAAACAGTTGGTGGAACACATTTGGTCCACAGGCCCTAGTTTGTTGATCTTGGTTTTAGGTAATGACAGAATAACCGAAATAATTATATTGCCTTCTAAATTGATGGCAATTACTGGGATATATAGTTTTTGGCTTAAAATTTTTTTTCACCTACTGTTTTATAGTCACTAGTAAGGTATTTTAAAATCTTGTTTAAAAGCAATATTTTTATTTACCATCACATCAAAAAGAATAAAATACGCAGGAATAAATCTAACAAAGGACATAAAAGGCATGTACTCAGAAAACTATAAGGCACTGATGAAAGAAACTGAAGACAACACAAACAAATGGAAAGATATACTATGCTCATGGATTGTAAGAATTAATATTGTTAAAATGACCATACTATCCAAGGCAATCTACAGATTCAATGCAATTCCTATCAAAATACGAATGGCATTTTTCACAGAACTAGAACAATTCCAAAATTTGTATGGAACCAGAAAAGATCCCAAATAGCCAAAACAATCTTGAGAAGGAAGAACAGAGCTGGAGGGATTACACTGTCTGACTTCAGAGTATACAAAGCTACAGTCATCAGAACAGTGTGGTATTGGCACAAAAACAGACACACAGATCAGTGGAACAGAATAGAGAACCCAGAAATAAACCAACACCCTTATGGTCAATTAATCTATGACAAAGGAGGCAAGAATATACAATGGAGAAAAGACAGCCTCTTCAACAACAAATGGTGCTGGTAAAACTGGATAGCTACATGGAAAAGAATCAAACTGGACTACTCTCTCACACCATGCACAAAAATAAATTTAAAATAGATTAAAGAGTTAAATGTAAGACCTTAAACCATAAAATTCCTATAAGAAAACATAGGCAGAACACTCTTTAACATAAATCATAGCAATATTTTTTCAGATCTGTTTCCTAAGGCAAAGGAAACAAAAGCAAAAATAAACAAATGGGACCTAATTAAACTTTAAAGCTTTGGCACAGCAAAGGAAACCATCAACAAAACAAAAAGACAACCTACTGAATGGGAGAAAATATTTGCAAATGATATGACCAATAAGGAGTTAATACCCAAAATATATAAATAGCTCATGCAATTCAATGTAAAAAAAACAACCTTATTTAAAAGTGGGCAAAAGATCTGAATACACATTTTTCCAAAGAAGACATACAAATGGCCAACAGGCACAGGAAAAGACACTCAACATTGTTAATCATCAGAGAAATGCAAATTAAAAATCATAATGAGATATCATCTCACTCCTGTGAGAAAGGCTATCATCAAAAAGACCACAAATAACAAATATTGGCAAGGATATGGAGAAAAGGGAATCCTTGTACACTGTTGGTGGGAATGTAAATTGGTGCAGTCACTATGGAAAACAGTATGGAGATTCCTCAAAACATTAAAAATAGAACTATCATACAATCCAGCAATACCACTCCTGGGTATTTATCTGAAGAAAACAAAAATACTAATTAAAAAAAGATATATACACCCCTATGTTCATTGAAGCGTTATTTACAATAGCCAAAACATGGAAGCAACGTCAACAGGTGCCCATAAATAGGTGAACTGATAAAGATCTGTGTGTGTGTGTGTCCGTGTGTGTCTGTGGGGTGTGTGTGTATACAATGGAATATTACTCAGCCACAAAAAAGAATTAAATCTTGCCATTTTTGACATCATGGAGGGAGCCAGAGGGTTATTATGCTAAGTGAAATAAGTCAGACAAAGACAAATACCATATGACTTCACTTATGTGTGGAATCTCAAAAAACAAAACAAATGAACAAACATAACAAAATATAAACAGAGTTACAGATACAGAGAACAAACAGGTGTTTGCCAAAGGGGAGGGTCAGGAAAGAAATATGTGAGGGACAGATACACCAGAAGTACATCTACGCGTGGAACAACTCCTACGGAGCACCTACTGAACGCTGGCAGAAGACCTCAGACCTCCCAAAAGGCAAGGAACCCCCCACGTACCTGGTTAGGGCAAAAGAAAAAACTAAACAGAGACAAAAGGATAGGGACGGGTCCTGCACCAGCGGGAGAGAGCTGTGAAGGAGGAAAAGTGTCCACACACTAGGAAGCCCCTTCGCGGGTGGAGACTTCGGGAGGCGGAGTGGGGGAGCTTGGGAGCCGCGGAGGAGAACACAGCAACAGGGGTGCGGAGGGCAAAGCGGACAGATTCCAGCGCAGAGGATCGGGCCGACCGGCACTCACCAGCCGAGAGGCTTGTCTGCTCGCCCGCCGGGGCGGGCGGGACTGGGAGCTGAGGCTCCGGCTTTTGTCAGAGCGCCGGGAGAGGACTGAGGTTGGCGGCGTGAACACAGCCTGCAGGGCGTTGGTGCGCCGCGACTGGCCGGGAGAGAGTCCGGGGAGGGGTCTGGACCTGCCGAAGAGGCAAGAGACTTTTACGTCCCTCTTTGTTTCCTGGTGCACGAGGAGAGGGGATTAAGAGCGCTGCTTGAGAGGGCTCCAGGGACGGGCGCGAGCCGCGGCTAAGATTGCGGAGCCCAGAGACGGACATGGGACGCTGAGGCCGCTGCTGCCGCCGTCAGGAGGCCTGTGTGCGAGCACAGGTCACTAGCCACACGCCCTTCCGGGGAGCCTGTGCAGCCCGCCACTGCCAGGGTCCCGGGATCCAGGGACGGCTCCCCCGGGAGAGCGCACGGCGCCCTCAGGCTGCAGCGTCACGCCGGCCTCTGCCGCTGCAGGCCCGCCCCGCCCCGCACTCCGTGACCCTCCCTACCCCCCGGCCTGGGTGAGCCAGAGCCTCCGAATCAGCGGCTCCTTTAACCCCGTCCTGTCTGAGCAAAGAACAGACGCCTTCCGGCGACCTACACGCACAGGCGGGGCCAAATCCAAAGCTGAGCCCCTGGGAACTGTCAGAACAAAGAAGAGAAAGGGAAATCTCTCCCAGCAGCCTCAGAAGCAGCGGATTAAAGCTCCACAATCAACTTGATATACCCTGCATCTGTGGAATACCTGAATAGACAACGAATCATCCCAAATAAAGGAGCCCTGTGGATGAAAGGCTCTTGGTGCTGCAGCCAGGAGTCAGTGCTGTGCCTCTGAGGTGGGAGAGCCAACTTCAGGACACTGGTCCACAAGAGGCCTCCCAGCTGCACATAATATCAAACAGCAAAAATCTCCGAGAGATCTCCATCTCAACGCCAGCACCCAGCTTCACTCAACGACCAGCAAGCTACAGTGCTGGACATCCTATGCCAAACAACTAGCAAGACAGGAACACAACCCCACCCATTAGCAGAGAGGCTGCCCAAAATCATAGTAAGTCTGCAGACACCCCAAAACACACCACCAGACGTGGACCTGCCCACCAGAAAGACAAGATCCAGCCTCATACACCAGAACACAGGCACTAGTACCCTCCACCAGGAAGCCTACACAACCCACTGAACCAACCTTAGCCACTGGGGACAGAAACAAAAAACAACAGGAACTACGAACCTTCAGCCTGCAAAAAAGGAGACCCCAAACACAGTAAGATAAGCAAAATGAGAAGACAGAAAAACACACAGCAGATGAAGGAGCAAGATAAAAACCCACCAGACCTAACAAATGAAGAGGAAATAGGCAGTCTACCTGAAAAAGAATTCAGAATAATGATAGTAAGGTTGATCCGAAATCTTGGAGATAGAATGGACAATAGAATGGACAAATTGCAAGAATCAGTTAACAAGGACCTAGAAGAACTAAAGATGAAACAAGCAACGATGAACAACACAATAAGTGAAATTAAAAATACTCTATATGGGATCAATAGCAGAATAACTGAGGCAGAAGAACGGATAAGTGACCTGGAAGATAAAATAGTGGAAATAACTACTGCAGAGCAGAAAAAAGAAAAAAGAATGAAAAGAACTGAGGACAGTCTCAGAGACCTCTGGGACAACATTAAACGCACCAACATTCGAATTATAGGGGTTCCAGAAGAAGAAGAGAAAAAGAGAGGGACTGAGAAAATATTTGAAGAGATTATAGTTGAAAACTTCCCTAATATGGGAAAAGAAATAGTTAATCAAGTCCAGGAAGCACAGAGAGTCCCATACAGGATAAATCCAAGGAGAAATACGCCAAGACACATATTAATCAAACTGTCAAAAATTAAATACAAAGAAAACATATTAAAAGCAGCAAGGGAAAAACAACAAATAACACACAAGGGAATCCCCATAAGGTTAACAGCTGATCTTTCAGCAGAAACTCTGCAAGCCAGAAGGGAGTGGCAGGACATATTGAAAGTGTTGAAGGAGAAAAACCTGCAACCAAGATTACTTTACCCAGCAAGGATCTCATTCAGATTTGATGGAGAAATTAAAACCTTTACAGACAAGCAAAAGCTGAGAGAGTTCAGCACCACCAAACCAGCTCTACAACAACTGCTAAAGGAACGTCTCTAGGCAAGAAACACAAAAGAAGGAAAGGACCTACAATAATGAACCCAAAACAATTAAGAAAATGGGAATAGGAACACACATATCGATAATTACCTTAAATGTAAATGGACTAAATGCTCCCACCAAAAGACGCAGATTGGCTGAATGGATACAAAAACAATACCCATATATTTGCTGTCTACAAGAGACCCACTTCAGACCTAGAGACACATATAGACTGAAAGTAAGGGGATGGAAAAAGGTATTTCATGCAAATGGAAACCAAAAGAAAGCTGGAGTAGCAATTCTCATATCAGACAAAATAGACTTTAAAACAAAGACTATTAGAAGAGACAAAGAAGGACACTACATAATGATCAAGGGATCGATCCAAGAGGAAGATATAACAATTGTAAATATTTATGCACCCAACTTAGGTGCACCTCAATACATAAGGCAAATACTGACAACCATAAAAGGGGAAATCGACAGTAACACATTCATAGTAGGGGACTTTAACACCCCACTTTCACCAATGGACAGATCATCCAAAATGAAAATAAATAAGGAAACACAAGCTTTAAATGATACATTAAACGAGATGGAGTTAATTGATATTTATAGGACATTCCATCCAAAAACAACAGAATACACATTTTTCTCAAGTGCTCATGGAACATTCTCCAGGATAGATCATATCTTGGGTCACAAATCAAGCCTTGGTAAATTTAAGAAAATTGAAATTGTATCAAGTATCTTTTCTGACCACAACGCCATGAGACTAGATATCAATTACAGGAAAAGATCAGTAAAAAATACAAACACATGGAGCTAAACAATACACTACTTAATAATGAAGTGACCACTGAAGAAATCAAAGAGGAAATCAAAAAATACCTAGAAACAAACGACAATGGAGACACAACGACCCAAAACCTGTGGGATGCAGCAAAAGCAGTTCTAAGGGGGAAGTTTATAGCAATACAAGCCCACCTTAAGAAGCAGGAAACATCTCGAATAAACAACCTAACCTTGCACCTCAAGCAATTAGAGAAAGAAGAACAAAAAAACCCCAAAGCTAGCAGAAGGAAAGAAATCATAAAAATCAGATCAGAAATAAATGAAAAAGAAATGAAGGAAACAATAGCAAAGATCAATAAAACTAAAAGCTGGTTCTTTGAGAAGATAAACAAAATAGATAAACCACTAGCCAGACTCATCAAGAAAAAAAGGGAGAAGACTCAAATCAATAGAATTAGAAATGAAAAAGGAGAGGTAACAACTGACACTGCAGAAATAAAAGAGATCATGAGAGATTACTACAAGCAACTCTACGCCAATAAAATGGACAATCTGGAAGAAATGGACAAATTCTTGGAAATGCACAACCTGCCAAGACTGAATCAGGAAGAAATAGAAAATATGAACAGACCAATCACAAGCACTGAAATTGAAACTGTGATTAAAAATCTTCCAACAAAGAAAAGCCCAGGACCAGATGGCTTCACAGGCAAATTCTATCAAACATTTAGAGAAGAGCTAACACCTATCCTTCTCAAACTCTTCCAAAATATAGCAGAGGGAGGAACACTCCCAAACTCCTTCTACGAGGCCACCATCACCTTGATACCAAAACCAGACAAGGATGTCACAAAGAAAGAAAACTACAGGCCAATATCACTGATGAACATAGATGCAAAAATCCTCAACAAAATACTAGCAAACAGAATCCAACAGCACATTAAAAGGATCATACACCATGATCAAGTGGGGTTTATTCCAGGAATGCAAGGATTCTTCAATATACGCAAATCTATCAATGTGATAAACCATATTAACAAACTGAAGGAGAAAAACCATATGATCATCTCAATAGATGCAGAGAAAGTTTTTGACAAAATTCAACACCCATTTATGATAAAAACCCTGCAGAAAGTAGGCATAGAGGGAACTTTCCTCAACATAATAAAGGCCATATATGACAAGCCCACAGCAAACATCATCCTCAATGGTGAAAAACTGAAAGCATTTCCACTAAGATCAGGAACAAGACAAGGTTGCCCACTCTCACCACTCTTATTCAACATAGTTTTGGAAGTTTTAGCCACAGCGATCAGAGAAGAAAAGGAAATAAAAGGAATCCAAATCGGAAAAGAAGAAGTAAAGCTGTCAGTGTTTGCAGATGACATGATCCTATACATAGAGAACCCTAAAGATGCTACCAGAAAACTACTAGAGTTAATCAATGAATTTGGTAAAGTGGCAGGATACAAAATTAATGCACAGAAATCTCTGGCATTCCTATACACTAATGATGAAAAATCTGAAAGTGAAATCAAGAAAACACTCCCATTTACCATTGCAACAAAAAGAATAAAATATCTAGGAATAAACCTACCTAAGGAGACAAAAGATCTGTATGCAGAAAATTATAAGACACTGATGAAAGAAATTAAAGACGATACAAATAGATGGAGAGATATACCATGTTCTTGGATTGGAAGAATCAACATTGTGAAAATGACTCTACTACCGAAAGCAATCTATAGATTCAATGCAATCCCTATCAAACTACCACTGGCATTTTTCACAGAACTAGAACAAAAAATTTTGCAATTTGTATGGAAACACAAAAGACCCCGAATAGCCAAAGCAATTTTGAGAACGAAAGAAGGAACTGGAGGAATCAGGCTCCCAGACTTCAGACTATACTACAAAGCTACAGTTATCAAGACGGTATGGTACTGGCACAAAAACAGAAAGATAGATCAATGGAACAGGATAGAAAGCCCAGAGATAAACCCACGCACATATGGTCACCTTATCTTTGACAAAGGAGGCAGAAATGTACAGTGGAGAAAGGACAGCCTATTCAATAAGTGGTGCTGGGAAAACTGGACAGCTACATGTAAAGGTATGAAATTAGATCACTCCCTAACACCATACACAAGAATAAGCTCAAAATGGATTAAAGACCTAAATGTAAGGCCAGAAACTATCAAACTCTTAGAGGAAAACATAGGCAGAACACTCTATGACATAAATCACAGCAAGGTCCTTTTTGACCCACCTCCTAGAGAAATGGAAATAAAAACAAGAGTAAACAAATGGGACCTAATGAAACTTAAAAGCTTTTGCGCAGCAAAGGAAACCATAAAGAAGACCAAAAGACAACCCTCAGAATGGGAAAAAATATTTGCAAATGAAGCAACTGACAAAGGATTGATCTCCAAAATTTATAAGCAGCTCATGCAGCTTAATAACAAAAAAACAAACAACCCAATCCAAAAATGGGCAGAAGACCTAAATAGACATTTCTCCAAAGAAGATACACAGACTGCCAACAAACACATGAAAGAATGCTCAACATCACTAATCAAGAGAGAAATGCAAATCAAAACTACAATGAGATATCATCTCACACCAGTCAGAATGGCCATCATCAAAAAATCTAGAAACAATAAATGCTGGAGAGGGTGTGGAGAAAAGGGAACCCTCTTACACTGTTGGTGGGAATGTAAATTGATACAGCCACTGTGGAGAACAGTATGGAGGTTCCTTAAAAAGCTACAAATAGAACTACCATATGACCCAGCAATCCCACTACTGGGCATATACCCTGAGAAAACCATAATTCAAAAAGAGTCATGTACCAAAATGTTCATTGCAGCTCTATTTACAATAGCCCGGAGATGGAAACAACCTAAGTGTCCAACATCGGATGAATGGATAAAGAAGATGTGGCACATATATACAATGGAATATTACTCAGCCATAAAAAGAGACGAAATTGAGCTATTTGTAATGAGGTGGATAGACCTGGAGTCTGTCATACAGAGTGAAGTAAGTCAGAAAGAGAGAGACAAATACCGTATGCTAACACATATATATGGAATTTAAAAAAAAAATGTCATGAAAAACCTAGGGGTGAAACAGGAATAAAGACACAGACTTACTAGAGAATGGACTTGAGGTTATGGGGAGGGGGAAGGGTAAACGGTGACAAAGCGATAAAGAGGCATGGACATATATACACTACCAAACGTAAGGTAAATAGCTAGTGGGAAGCAGCCGCATAGCACAGGGAGATCAGCTCGGTGCTTTGTGACCGCCTGGAGGGGTGGGATAGGGAGGGTGGGAGGGAGGGAGACGCAAGCGGGAAGAGATATGGGAATATATGTATGTATATAACTGATTCATTTTGTTGTGAAGCTGAAGCTAACATACCATTGTAAAGCAATTATACTCCAATAAAGATGTTAAAAAAAAAAAAAAAAGAAATATGTGAGGGAGATTATCAGGTACAAACTTCCAGTTGCAAAATAAATGAGTAATGGGTATGAAATGTACAGTGTGGGGAATATAGTCAATAACTATGTAATATCTTTGTACAGTAACATATTGTAACTAGACATTGTGGTGATGAGTTTGAAATGTAGAAATATCTAATCATTCTGTTGCATAACAGGAACTAATATAGTGTTGTAGGTCAATCATATTTCAAAAATTAACTAACAAACTCATAAAAAAGGAGATCAGATTTATGGTTAGCAGAGGTGGAGGGTGGGGAAGGCGGAATTGGATGAAGGAAGGAAGGCAGTCAAAAGGTACAAAATTCCAGTTATAAGACAAATAAGTACTAGGGATGTAATGTACAATGATAATTAACACTGCTGCCTCTTACATATGAAAATTGTTAAAAACTAAATCCTGAGTTCTCCTCATGAGAAAAAAATTTTTTTCTATTTTTAAAATTTTGTACCTATATGAGATGATGGATGTTCACTAAACTTACTGCGATAATAACTTCATGATGTATTATATGTAAATCAAATCATTATGCTGAATACCTTAAGCTTATACAGTGCTATATGTCAATTATATCTCTATAAAACTGGAAAGAAAAAAAATAAAAGCAATATTTTTAAACTGTATTTGAGGAAAGTATTGCATTGATATTTCCTCTCCCAGAGGGGAAGCAATGACAAAACAAGTACAGTTTTATCATTAATCATCAGGAGCTGTATTTTGATTTTTAAGATGATCATTAAAAATAAAACACAATGCATCATCCCACTGCTCTAAGAGCATTGTTGTAGATTCCATTCTTCAGGAAGTAATCTGAGGGCAACTCACTTAGTATCAATATAATCTTTGTAAAAAGGAAAAAAAAACCAGTAAAGATAAAACACAGCAAGCACAAAAAATTCAATGGCAGAATGATAACATGACCAATAATTAGTGGGTAAAAAATCAGTTTATCCAAAACATCCGGGAGAACACAAGGGGCTTCCCTGGTGGCGCAGTGGTTGAGAATCTGCCTGCCAATGCAGGGCACACGGGTTCAAGCCCTGGTTTGGGAAGATCCCACATGCCGCGGAGCGGCTAGGCCCGTGAGCCACAATTACTGAGCCTGCGCGTCTGGAGCCTGTGCTCCGCAACAAGAGAGGCCATAATAGTGAAAGGCCCGCGCACCGCGATGAAGAGTGGCTCCCACTTGCCGCAACTAGAGAAAGCCCTCGCACAGTAATGAAGACCCAACACAGCCAAAAATAAATAAATAAATAACACAAGATGAAAGCAATCTGCAGACTACTTATATCATTGTTTACTAATTTCACTGTCATATGAAATCAAAACATATTTCCTTCACATTCACAAATTTTAATAAATAAAACTAAAATCTTTTTTCAGATAGAGATTGATGTTTGCAAATGTTTGATATAAAGAGCAAAAACCATAACTAGCTCTATTTAAACAAACTATGCCTTTTCTCTTTGTTAAATTAAATGCTGTTATTTGAATTAATGTTACAATTTTCACACCTTCAAAAAATAGATATCAAGAGGGACCTGGACTAACAAATCATACTAATTTGGCTCTTTTTCCCTTTTGGTATTTTTCTCCCCACTACACTAGTGATTCTCAAATGCAGTCTTGCATTTGCAGTCCTGCATTCTCAAATGCAGTCTCAAATGCAGTCCTAGTGATTCCTGATGCAGTAACATCAGCTAGGAATCATCTAGGATTCTGTTAGAAAGGAAAACCCTTGCTTGTTTCCCTGACACCACTGTGGAGGCAGAGGCTCGGGTGCATTCAAGATTGGCAGCACCCATAAGCCACCATCATGGTCAAGGAAGGCATTGCTGCTGGAGGTGTAATGGACATTAATACTGCTTTACAAGAGGTGTTGAAGACCATCTACATCCACGATGGCCTAGCACATGGAACTCACAAAGCTGCCAAAGCCTTAGACAAGTGCCAAGTCCATCTCTGTGTGCTTGCATCCAACTGTGATGAGCCTGTGTGTGTCAAGTTGGTGGAGGCCCTTTGTGCTTAACACCAAACCAACTTAATTGAGGTTGATGACAACAAGAAACTAGAGGAATGAGTAGGCCTCTGTAAAACTCACTGAGAGGGAAAACCTAATAAAGTGGTTGGTTGAAGTTGTATGTTGGTTAAGGACTATGGCAAAGAGTCTCAGGCTAAGGATGCCATTGAGGAGTACTCCAAATGCAAGAAATGAACAAATGAAAAACTTAGCTAAGAAAGAAAGAAAGGAAGGAAGGAAGGAAGGAAGAAAAGCAAATTTGGGGACCTTACCTCAAGACCTCCTGAATCAGAATCACTGGGGTTAGGGCCCAGTAACAACTTTCCAAGTGGTATTGATGCACACAAAGGTTTGAGAACCATACTCTTGGTTGTTGGATCCGAGTACAGGTCCATCTCAAGTCTCCTCAGCTTTTCCATGTTCTACTAGTTTAGATCTAAAGGAGGGGAGAGTGAAAATGGCTTGCAAATGGAATCCTATAACCACTCATATCTGCTACTCCTCCGGCTCACGACCAACTGCCTAACCCATATGTAGACTTAACGTAGTAGCACGTGAGGCATCTACTCATGTAGCCCTCACTCAGCTAAAGCTCAAGGACTGGTATTGCAGGATGAGGATGGAGAGGGATACTATTTTTCACAAGAAGAATTACAGAGCAATTGACTCCTAAACTATGTGTATGTATAATATCAGTTGCAATAATATCTTAAATATATTTAAAAAAGAGATCCATTAGAACCTTCACTTATAGAACATTTGCTTATATATCAATAGAACACGTCTTTGTACAATGATGGGGAATAAAATGTCACGGAAATAAGTGCACTCTCAGAGTGTGATGAAAATTCACCTACAAATACTGAAGCACATGGGCACACTGCTTTCAGTTTCTTTCTGTTTGGACTTAACCCCTGCTTGGTCAAAGAAATTAGAAAAATTAGAGCTGTATAAAGTAACAAGTCTCTTCCCAATTAAAATCCATTTTAAATAATAAAGATGTAACCAACGAATCAAAACGCTGCTATATGCACTGCACTGTGATAAGCACTGATGAGGAGAGGCTATAAATTAAAAAAGCAAAAACAAAAAACCCCACAACCCTAGAATAGCCACTGTAGATTTGGATATTCAGAGGATGAAACAACAGTGTGAGCTGAGCTGAGATGTAGAAACTGAAATGGTCTTTGAAGGAGGGATGTGTAGGGAGATGGGAATGAAAATTCCAGACAGGCAAATGCCATGAGCAAAGACCTTGAATACACTTGGCACATTTGGAGAATAATTGAATAGACTGATTTAGCTGGAGTGGGATATCCATATAAGAAAGATTGGAGAGATAGATTAGGTCCATTTTACTGTGGCCTTAAGTGTCAGGCCGGGGCACCTGACTTTTCTGAGAGCAATGGGGAACGATTTAAAATTCTAGGGACATGATGAAAGCAGTATTTTAGGAAGACTGATTTGACTAAATGTGTAGAGTAAATTACAGTTGGGCTTCTCAAGCTATCAAATGAATATGAAATCACCTGGGATCCTCTGATTCAGTAGGTCTGGGAAGGCTGAGATCCTGCATTTCTAACACACTCCTAGTGATGCCTAGACGGCTGGTCCTTAGACAGTACTTTGAGTAGTGGGGGATCACGATATGGTTTTAAATTCAAATATCCATTGAGGCATAATATTGAAATAGGGAGAGAAAGCATGCCATAAAGAAAAAAATAATTTTTTACAAGTTTATTATTCTAGTCTGTTCAATTTGTTTGCAAGGAGCAGTCATTTCTCACTCAACCAGCTGACGTTAAAAGGGAGACTATAAAAAAAGAACATAGGAGAAATTCATAGAAACAAATGCAGACAGTACGGTAGAATGTCTCCAGGAAATGGAAAGGGAATAGACACTGCTCTCTCCATGTCTCTGGCTATATGCTTTCCGGTCTCCTTCTGCTTCCTTCTCCTGCTTACTCAGCAGTTTGCCCATTAGGACTCTCAGTCCTGACTCTAAATAACTTTAAGTTCAAGCATGCAACACCATCTTACTGCAGGCTCTTAAATCTCAGTATATATTCTCAGGAGAGAACCAGATTGGACCAGTCTTTGGATTGGTCCCAGGGTCAGGAGTCTGTCTCTAGTTCAGTCATCTGTTACCTGGACAGAGAGAGAGTCTTTCATGTAATATATCAGGGACTGTGAGTGAAATGAAGAGGGAGAGTTGGGGATGGCAGGCAAATTGATCAACAGATCTAAAATGACTGGTGGGAGAGAATCTCGGGTTCAGCTGAGGCCTCTATTGTTTGCACAAGATGTCAAGTATTTTCCATGTTTTTCTGAACGTTAAAAACATTGAAAAACCAGTCTTATCAGCCTTAAGTTATGACCCACCTCCAGACTACATGAGTTGGTGAAAAATTCACTGAGGCTGAATAAGCAGGTGGTGAAAAATTCACTGAGACTGCATAAGCAGAATGTTTTTCTGTTCCCAGCATCTGTGCATTCCTCCCCCAACCCCCCCTACAAGAGACTGAAGAGGGGAGTTCCTACCCCTCAAATGAGGGAGCTTTCCAGAGACTCATTTGGAGAACTTGACTTGTGTCTCCTAGAATTTGGGGGTACATGGGAATTGCAGTTGCACTTTGGAAAGTCTAAAAATGAAAGACTGTGGCTGTATCATCTAGAGATGGCAGAGCAGAGGAAGGGAGGGAAGGACAGAAGGAGAGAGATGCAGTCCCAGGAGTAAACTACATTCATACTGATGTGGAGCGGGGAGTGGGACTTGAACAAAGTGGGATCCTGCAGGAGGAAACTGCCCTATATTTAAAAGATCCCCACCCCTTTTAAGAGTAATGCTATCCAAATGTGAATCTCTAATATGGACTAGACTTTTTACTATCAAGAATTACCTGAAAGGTATGGGACCCAAGGTATGAAGAAGGGTGAATCTTCAGAGCTGGTTTAAATGGAGGATTGGGGGGAAGGGTCCTGCCTGCACCCTACTAAGTACAACATGTTCTTTGAAACAACTACACTTGCAAAATCATGTCATCCAAATGATGGCTGCAGATTCCAGGCACTGATTAACTGGAGAACAGCCTAGCAGCCTAAAAACAGAACTTGGAGTTAAACATTTGTTCATTTTTCAACTTCTATTCTTTTCTTAAGATAAAACTGTGCTTCATTCGGAGTATAAAACCCAACAAAAAGCTCTTTAGATGCTCCAATGAATTAGATCTTTAGGGAAGGGAATATGAATCAAGAAAAAATGACAGGAGGTGAGGGAGAGATATAAATATTCTCACTTCTGTAAAAGCCACACAAGATTTCTTACTGAAAGTTTATGACAGACTGGATGATGGAGAAGCTAGCTGAATAGTATCACATACTTTGATATAATCATGTAAAATGCAATACCTGTAGCCTCAATTTACCTAAGCTAAACTAAGTAAAGATGAACATGACACCAGCCCCACCCTTATCTTCAACAAAGGAGTCCAAAAGCTGAGGAGGGAAGCCAGCCACACAAACCAAAGGTTTGCGTTCCCCAGCGTGTCCCACCTGCCTGGATTCCACTAAGCTTCTTAAAGGTTCCACTGTAAGCACAATCACAGATTCTTATCCAGTGTCCCAGATGTTACTTTGTTTAGTAAACAATTCTCATCTCTCATGTTAACTGCTAAATTAATTCATTCTTTTTTTTTTCTTGTAGAGCCTTCCCTGTGTCTGGCACTGTTCAATCAATAAACTCAAACTCCTCATGAAACTTATATTTGAGCATGTGACAGTGCAGGTAATAAATAATATATCCATTAAAATATATCAGATGATGGTAAATGTTATATTAACAAAACAATTGCAGGGGAAAGGAACAGAGAGTGCTTGGGGGGGATTTAAAATAAGGGGTCAGGGAATTCCCTGGTGGTCCAGTGATTAGGACTCCGTGCTTCCACTGCAGGGGGCATGGGTTCTAAGATCCCGCAAGCTGCACAGTGCGGTCAAAAAAAAAAAAAAAAAAAGAAATTTAACAAAAGAAATAAAATAGGGGGTCAGAGAAGGCCTCCTAAAAGTGACATTTCGAGCAAAGATGTGAAGGAGTTGAGGGCCCATGCCATGCAGACATATTTGGGGAAAGCTTTCCAAAGACAGCACAAGTCTTGAGGTAGGAGCAAATTGACATAGTCAAGGGACAGTAAGGAGTTAATGTAGCTGGAGCAGAGGGAGAAAGAGAGAGGTGAGGTCTGAGAGGGAAGAAGGACCAGATCACTTCAGGCCTTGTAAGCTACTGTGAGGACTTTGGCTTTTACTCTGAATGAGATGGGAAGCCATTCAAGGCCCAAGGTGTGACATGACCTGACATATTTCAACAGGATCATTCTGGCTGCTGGTTAAGAAAGATGATAAGGGATGGAGTGCCAGGACAGTCTACTAGCTGGGAGGCTCTTGAAACAGTCCAGGCCAGAGATGATGGAGGCAAATGTTAGAGGAACCATGACTGAAACCGCCTGTCCTGGCCAGGCACCATAGTAACCACTTTCATGAGTTGTCTTAAACAGGAGGTCTTGGTAAGGAATGAGGAACTAACAAGCTATCACCAACCGGAAGAATTCGGGAAAGTTCAAAAGGAGAGAGGAGCTGCCAGTCCATATGTCCAATCAACCTCCCAGAATCCTTCTCGCTGGAATCCATCTTGGCTGAGTGATGCTCGCACCATCAGAAGAGACAACCCGTAAATCAATCCATTTACCATAAAACCTGAGAATGCAAGCCATGAGGCAGAGCAGTTCTCCTGGGTTCCATTACCCTGCTGCTCTCCACTGGGGCGCCCCTTGCCAATAAAGTCTCTTGCTTTGTCAGCACATGTGTCTCCTCGGACTTTTCATTTCCGAGTGTTAGACAAGAGCCCACTCTTGGGCCCTGGAGGGGGTCCCCATTCCTGCAACACACGGACTGTGGGTCAGGGTGGCAGCAGAGGAAATGAGTGTAAGCAGATAGGGTAGGGGGTCCCCGGAGAAAGAGAAACGGGCATGGCTTTCTTGACATAACAGAAACCATTTTTGACCTAAGCTAATTTGTGATCTAAGCCTGGCCACAATGCTTACCCTTGAACAGACCTCAGTAATTAATGATCCTAAGGGAACAAAAGAATACAGAAACAAATGACTGTTATCAGGCAAGAGAACTAACAACAGCAAAGATAAAATACCAAGTTGTAAAGACTCCCAGTTCTGTTTCAATGGTAAAGATTAGCCTGAAGCACTCAACAACCAGATCCATTGGAACCTAGGGATAATGATGTTGATCTTTTCTGACTCTCCAGACTTCAATCAACTAAAGCTTGGACTCTGTCTGACTTCCCAAGCCCCTTCATAAATATGCATGTACCCTTAGCTTAAAACTTCCCCAGTTTTGCAGTTTGGGGAGATACTGCTTTAGGAAAGATTCCTGGTGTTCTCCTTACTTGCTGCAAGTAATAAATCCTTCCTTCTCCTGATCTTTGGCTTGGTTATGTCCTTTGGCTCAACCCCACCAAGAGACCAACCCAGTTTTAGGGTAACATGAGAATAGGAGGAGTAACCAGATTCTGAAAACTCTCTGAATACTATAGTAAGAGGTACAGTGTTATGCTTTAATTTGGCATAGGAAAAACAGAAAGGCAAATGCAAAACAAATTTAAATTCAACAAACTAATCTATTAAGGGGAATTGGACTATTCATTTCAGGAGTATTTTAAGTCAGTAAAGCCTTTTAGGTACTTTTTAAGTACAAAAACTTTCAGGAGTAGATATTCTGAAAACCAGAAGAGCCTTGAAAGCATTTAAAACTCAGATCAAATTCTCTGAAAGTGTTTACAAATTTGACACAGTATCTTACTCAAAGAGAAAATGCCCCAGAATTTAGCGACTAGATTAAAAAAAAAAACAAAACACACATCAAAGCAGATACACACAGAAAAGAGCTGAAAATACAGCTAGATGTCACAATGTGTCAGATTATCATCTGATGTTTCCAATAAAGATCTAGTACCACAAGTATAAAAGCTCATAAGCTAGCTCATTGTTAAATGACACAGACCATTTCCAATGAGAAAAGGAGAATCAGCAGAAATAAAGAGGGACACAGAAAAGCAAACTACAGCATTAAACGTTTGTGACTTTAAAAGAGATTAAGAACTTCATAGCAGAGGTCTTCCCATTATTATTATTATTATTACTATGAGAGAGAGAGAGAGAGCATGCCAGAGGGAAACTACAAAAAATGCTATGTATTCATGAAGGATAAGATTATACAAATCTGAGAATGGAGAAGAAGGAGACATTTTTGAAATGTCATCCAACAGTGCCAATGAATATTATTTCTGCCAGGGAACAGCACAAGAATGTTTTATTCAAAAATATCCAAGCAGGGACTTCCCTGGTGGTCCAGTGGGTAAGACTCTGTGCTCCCACTGCAGGGGGCACCGATTTGGTCCCTGGTGGGGGACCTAAGATCCCACATGGCACGCAGCTTGGCCAAAAAAAAAAAAGAATATCCAAGGAAATAAAAATTACATTTAAATGGCACTTGTGTCAGATACATCCAAAAATTTTAATGAAAAACAGAAAAGCAGCTTGTGGGAATAAAAGTGTTATATTTCTATTCTGGGAATAAAATGTTATACTCTGTATATTCTCATAATAAATGACTACTTAGGTATTTAATAGCTTGATTCTCAATGTTAAAATGAGACAAGCCAAACAACAAAGATTTAACAATTTATCGAGATCTTATATTTGACTTTGTCATCAACTAACCATAATTATTAGCAATGCAACACATCTTTTAGCCTTTGTTTTTTCCTCACTTTTCTCCAAAGTAAAATAAAGGGGGTTTCCTCCCCAATTTGAGAGGGAGAAAGAGAGACTGAGAGAGAGAGAATGAACAATACATTACATACTTTCCTTTGAAATGTTTATGTACCCTCTTCCCTGTCAAATTTGTTTACCAGCTTTGGGGCTATGCCTTATGTTCCTCGATAGCTTTAGAAACTTCCCTCTTTCTCTTCAATGATATCATCCTTGACAACTTCAACATTTCTGTCCCTGACTTTTTCACAGCCTGACCTCACATTTTCTCAGCCTTATTGACTTCTTTCCCCCTACCTTCCTTGGATATGGAATCTGCTCAGCCTCCAAGATTTTAAACTGAAATGCCCATCCCCAGCCATCACCTCTTGCCTTGTTACTTCTCCCATTCTATTGAACCTGGTATTTGTAATCAGAGTAACATATGTTCCATCAACCCTCAACTAGTAGTTGTGGTTATGTCTATAGATTTAATTAATTTGTTTGTTTATTATTTTTATTTATATTCAAGGCTACAGATTTTAGAGTCAAACTGCCTATGTTTAAATCCTGACTCTGCCGTTCACTACTTGAGTGATAAGGGATGAGTTACTTAATCCCTCTATGCCCTAAATTTCTCACAGGATTCCTGTGAAGGTTAAATGAGATAATCCACATAAACCTGGCACATATTAAATACGTGATGAACATTAACCAGTAGTATCAGTATTTCATTTGGCTTCACTGTCCTCTGTAGAGCCTGGTCACCATAGTTATCCTGGCTATCTCTCCTCCATTATTCACCTTTTTTCATCTCAGTTCCTTGATTCAAACTTTGATTACTTCTGGGATCTTGCTGGACCATCAGGGATACTCAGGAATTTTTAAAATAATTAATCTCTCCTGAGTCCTTATTCCACTCCTCACAATAGTTATTCTAAACCACCCCTACTTTCCTCAAGTCCCCATATCGTCCCCTGCCTGAAATATTTTTATGACATGAGGTTGTCTCCTAATTCACTGAGAAGAAAGAGGCCACCCTTTCAGCAGAAAATGCTTCTCCTATACTTTTGTTTCTTCCCATGCAGAGAGAACCCAAAGAATCTAACTCTTGGCTTCTCTGCCTCTGAACTCACTCTATCTTAGGGAAAGTGCAATGACTTAGCTGATTGGCAAATTTGCGCAAAATAAACCAGCATTCTCTAACCAGCCTTTAGATCACTAGGTAGCCAGCCAGCCCACACGGCCTGAACCAATTGCTCTCTCCCTGGATACAAGGTGCTCAGGAGATCAGCTCTACGCCTGTAGGGCTTGGGCAAACCTGCAGTTTAAAAGGGAGTATAACCCTAAAGTTTGAAGACCTCCAATCAGACAGATGTTGAGGAATACTGAAAAATCAAGACCCAAACTGGGAATAAAGAAGAGCTATATAAAGTCAGTGGTATGAGTGGACTTTAGTGTGTGGGCAGACTGTTTTGACCTTGGCGGTTGTATGAGCTGTTAACAGCTGTAGTCTGGGAAAGAGGCTGTAAGTCTCAGAGCATGTAGTACTCTAACCATAGGAAGGGACTGTAGTTTATGGAGGCTTGGTCCATAGGTGAGTGGGTATTTTTGTATTTAAAATTTTTTATTTATTTTATTTTATTGGGGGGGTGAAGTAGAAAAGAATAGCTTTATTTCTTTGCCAGGCAAAGGGGGAGACAGAGGGCTCCTGCCCTTGAAAACCGTGTGTCCCCAAGTGGGTATTTTTTTTATTAGTTTATTTTATTTTTTATAAATTTATTTATTTTTGACTGCGTTGGGTCTTCCTTGCTGCACGTGGACTTTCTCTAGTTGTGGTGAGTAGGGACTTCTCTTGTTGCGGAGCATGGGCTCTAGGCATGCAGGCTTCAATAGTTGTGGTATGCGGGCTCAGTAGTTGTGGCTCACGGGTTCTAGAGCGCAGGGTCAGTAGTTGTGGTACAAGGGCTTAGTTGCTCTGTGGCATGTGGGATCTTCCCAGACCAGGGCTTGAACCCATGTCCCCTGCATTGGCAGGCAGATTCTCAACACTGCGCCGCCAGGGAAGTCCAACCCAGTGGGTACTTTTTTAAAGGCAGGCCTGAGCAGAGGCTCAGGCAGGACACAACCTTTAAAAGAATGACATAGCCCAAGGACATGACATAAAATGATTAGAACCAAATAGGTCCAAGAGTCGACTTCCACTAGACCTTGAGCCTCAGTATATGTTCATTGTAACACATCAGCAAGCTAAATGACACACCCACAGGTACCATGACAGTTCCAAGGCCGACCATAAAGGTCAAAAAGTGGGCAGTGGCCCAGTTCCTGGAAATCCCCATCCCTTCCCCAAAATAGCTGTAATATTCCTCCCGTTCATGAGCCTATGAAATTATCCACCCCTATAAAAACTGACAACCCCATACCCTGGTGCCACTCTTGCCTTCTGAGATGGCCCACGCTGTGTCTGTGGAGTGTGTTTCTCTCTAAATAAATCCACTTTGTCTCCACTGAATCCTTTCTGTGATGAGACATCAAGAACCTGAGCTTCATTAAGTCCTGAGACCAGGTGTGTGATCTCAGTTAAAAGACCGTGGGTTCAAGTTCCAATTTGGGTTTTGGCTGGGTTTGAGTCCCAGCATGTGGGTTCAAGTCCCAATCTGAGTTCCACGGTTTCAGAACCTCAAGACCCTTGTCTTGGGCACATGATCTGTAAGTGGTCTCTGCACCCTCTGAAAGGTGAGGCCACACAGGTAAACACTGTGAACTTGCAAATGCTAGATGGTGGCAGGATTAGATCCTTTTAGGCTTTTGTTGTTTTTTAAACTATTGATATAAGCCAAGTTCTGGATGCCCTTCAGAGAACAAAACAAGTTCTTTCAGTTGTTAGTGGCATTCAGGGCAAAGGACAAAATTAAAGGGACTAAACTTTATGAACTTGGCTTGTCCACACTCAGGAGTAGAAAATACAAAAGAATTACTGGCAACTTGGTAGGTATAGATGGGCATGCAGGAATTTCTGTGCCTGGTGGGAACACACCTGACAAGTTTATGAAATTCAAAAACAGAAGAAACAGAGTGTCTCACAGAGCACCTGGCAAAGGTATTGACCCTCACTAGAGTCTAGAGTCCTAGGGGTACAGGTTTTAGAAACATGAACAGCAATTTTGGAGTCTACTATTGCTGATTATTCAACTGAATAAGACAAAAACCTATGCTACTCTCAGCAAACTATGAATAGAGGTGAACTTCCTCAACTTGATAAAGAACATCTACAAAAAACCTACAGGTAACATCATACTTAAAAGTGAGAAACTAGGGACTTCCCTGGTGGCCCAATGGTTAAAAATCCACCTTCCAATGCAGGGACGTGGGTTCAATCCCTGGTCAGGGAACTAAGATCCCACGTGCCGCAGGGCAACAAAGCCTGCACACCACAGCTAAAGATCCCACATGCTGCAACTAAGACATGATGCAGCCAAAGAATAAATAATAAAATAAAAATAAAAAATTAAAAAAAATAAAATAAAAGTGAGAAACTAGAAGCTTTCCCACTAAGATTAGGAGCAAGTCAAGGATGTGCCTTCTTACTACTCCTTTTCAACATCATACTGGAAGTCCTAGCTAATGTAATAAAACAAGAAAAGGAAATAAAAAGTATACAGATTGGGAAGGAAGAAATAAAATATTCTTGGTTCACAAATGACATGATTATCTATGTAGAAAATCCAAAAGAGTCAATAAAATAGGTCCTAGAACTGATAAGCAATTATAGCAAGGTTGTAGGATACAAGGTTAATATATAAAAGTCAATTGCTTTCCTATTTACCAGCAAAGAAAAAGTGAAATTTGAAATTAAAAACACAATATTATTTACATTAACATCCAAAAGATATAAAATACTTATATAAACCTAACAAAATATGTACAATACCTGTGTAAGTAAAACTACAGAATTCTGATGAAATAAAACAAAGAAATAAATGAGATATACCATGATCATAGGTAGGAAGACTCAATATTGTCAAGACATCAGTTCTTCCCTACTTGATTTATATATTCAACACAGTCCTAATGAAAACCCCAGCAAGTTATTTTGTGGATATTGACAAGTTGATTCTGGAGTTCATATGGAGGCAAAAGACCCAGAATAGCCAATTCAATATTGAAGGAGAAGAACAAAGTCAGAGGACTGATACTACCTGATTTCAAGACTTACTATAAAGCTAGAATAATCAAGACAGTGTGGTTATATGTCAATTAAAAAAAATTTTCTTTGGCTGCCCTGCACACCATGTGGGATCTTAGTTCCCTGACCAGGGATCGAACCCGCACTCCCTGCATTGGAAGCGCAGTCTTAACCACTGGACCACCAGGGAAGTCCCAGGTTATATGTCAATTATATCTCAACAAAACTAGAAGGAAAAAAAGACAGTGTGGTAATGGCGAAAGAATTTTAAAAACAGATCAATGAAACAGAATAGAGAAAACAGAAATAGACCACATAAATAAAGTCAATTGATCTTTGACAAAAGGGCAAAGACAACACAATAGAGAAAAGATAGCCTTTTCAACAAATGGTGCTGGAACAACTTAATAGCCACATCTAAAACAGTGAATCTAGACACAGATTTTACACCTCACAAAAATTAACTCAAAATGGATTATAAACTTAAATGTAAAATATAAAATTATAAAACTCCTAGAAGATAACCTAGGGAAAAACCTAGGTGACCTTGGATATGGTGATGACTTCTTAGATACAGTATCAAAGGCATGATCCATGAATGAAATAATTGATAAGCTGTACCTCATTAAAATTAAAAACTTCTACTCTATGAAAGACACTGTAAGAGAATGAGAAGGCAAGCCCCAGACCAGGAGAAAATACTTGCAAAAGACACCTCTGATAAAAGATCAGTATCCAAAATATACAAAGAACTCTAAAAACTCAAAAATAAGAAAGTAAACAACCTGATTAAAAATGGGTGGGCTTCCCTGGTGGCGCAGTGGTTGAGGGTCCGCCTGTCGATGCAGGGGACACGGGTTCGTGCCCCAGTCCAGGAAGATCCCACATGCCACAGAGCGGCTGGGCCCGTGAGCCATGGCCACTGAGCCTGCGCGTCCGGAGCCTGTGCTCCGCAACGGGAGAGGCCACAGTAGTGAGAGGCCCGCGTATCGCAAAAAAAAAAAAAAGGGTAAGAGTGAATTCCCTGGCGTCCAGTGGTTAGGACTCTGCACTTTCACTGCTAAGGGCGCGGATTCAATCCCTGGTTGGGGAAATAAGATCCCACAAGCCGCACTATGCAGCCAAAAAAAAAAAAAAAATAGGTAAAGGACCTGAAAGGACACCTCGCAAAGAAAATATACAGATGGCAAAAAAGCTTATGAAAAACCGTTCAACATAATACATCATTAGGGTACTATAAATTAAAACAACAATGACATCCACTACACACCTATTAGAAAGGCCAAAATCTAGGACACTGACAACACAAAATGCTGGCAAGGATGTGGAGCAACAGAAACCTTTCATTGCTGTTGGGAATGCAAGATGATCTCTCCATTTTGGAAGACTATTTGGTAGTTTCTTACAAAACTAAGCATACTCTTATTATATGATCCAGCAGTCATACTTGGTATTAGTATTTACCCAAAGGAGTTGAAAGCTTTATGTTCACACAAAAACCTGTACACAGATGTTTAGAGCAGCTTTATTCATAATTACCAAAACTTGAAAGCAAGCAGGATATCCTTCAGTAGGTGAATGGATAAACAAACTATGGTCCGGTCAATGGAATATTATTCAGCACTAAAAATAAATGTTATTAAGCCATGAAAAGACATATAGGTATCTTAAATGCATAATACTAAGTGAAAGAAGCCCATCTAAAAAGGGTACATATTGTATGATATCAACTATGACATTCTGGAAGAGGCAAAACTACAGAGACAACTAAAAGATCAATGGTTGCTGGGAGTTAGGGAGAAGAAAGGAATGAATAGGCAGAGCACGGAGGATTTTTAGAGAAGTGAAGCAATTCTGTATGATACTATAATGGTGGATAAACCTATACAATGTACAACACTCAAAAGTGAACCCTAAGGTAAACTACGGACTTTGGGTGGGAATGATGTGTCAGCATGAGTTCATGCATTATAACCAATGTATCACTCTGGTGTAGGATGTTGACAGTGGGGCAAGTTGTGCATGTGTGGGGTTAGGGGGTATATGGTAACTCTCTGTACTTTCCACTCAATTTTTGTGAACTTAAAACTACTCCAAAAATAAAATCTATTAAAAGCACCTATGCTAGGAAGAAGGTTTCCTTGCCTAACAGAGGGTATTTTTTAAAATTCTTAGGCTTCATTCCAAATCTACTGAACCATTTCTGCAGGAATAGGACATAGGAATCAGTATTTTTAATAACTATACCCAGTTATTAAATAATTATAAGCACCCAGGTGATTATTTTGGTCAGACAAGTTTGGGAAACATTGGTTTAAACTATTCTATAGTTGGAAGCAGTCACAGCAACTGATGGGCAAGGACTTAACTTTTCAGCTCACAAGGAGTATTAGTAAACAGAGTTCACTCTCAATGTGGCAATGAAGGGGCAAGAACTTGCAGTTCAAAGGCACGATTATCTTTCCATGTTCCAATATGCTTTGGCCAATGGTATGTGAATGGAAGACTGAGTCAGAAAGATGTGTGCTACTTCTGGGCAGGAATTTGAAAAGCCAGGGGACAACGATTTGTCACATTTCCTTGTCCCTGTTGTGGAGATCATGGAAAAACTTGTGGTGACTGTGTCATCCTAGTCCCTTAAGTGAATACAATATGAACAGAACTCCCTGCCAATTCATGATGGACACATAGTATGAGTGAAAAATAAACTGTTGTCTCAAGCCACTAAAATTTTGAGCTTCTTTGTCATTGCAGCATAATCCAGCCTATCATGACTAATACAGTCTTCAAGCTACACAAATTCCTAAGCTTCACAAGAAGACAACAATATCAATCTCAAATATTACTCTCTGAAAGAAGAGTTAATATGGATAGCAAATTATCCCCCTAGAAATGGAAAATTCCAAGTGCCAAATTTAACATCTCCAAATTCAGTTTATGTTCACAGGACATGGATTCCAGAAACTTATATCAGATCAACCATCTTGGTAAAGCTAAAAGTCAGAATTTCTCTTCCTCTCATCCTTGACCCCTCTGACCTGGTATTTGACAACACTGATTAATGGGCTTTGGGAATACAAATTTGCCTGGAATAACTACACCAGAGACTGAGGAATAGCTCTTTTTAAATTTGATGGGTGTTGGGCCTGTGCTGTAATAATTTTGTGTCTCACTGACTTTTTTGACTCTCTGAAAACTCAGTGTAAGACAATGTTAAACTAATACAATTTCTGTACAAGCTACAACTGCTTACAAAAAATTCCAAACCTATTTAAGCCTTAAGTACTCTTCTAATTAAGATTGAGTAAAATATGAAGTGAAAAGAATGAATTCTGGACATTAATTTCTTTGAAGTTTAAATCTCAAAGGCAAGAGAATTTGACTTCCGGCATTAATTTCTTCGGGCTTTAATGTGTAAGGAATTTTCATCTTCAGACTTTAATTTTTCCTGGACATTTGATAATGGGAGAGAATTTATGATCAAATTTGGAGGGTCACTGTGATGACTGCATTTTATTATTGAAGTATCTTAATGGTACCATGTATCTCATTGCAAGCCCTCTTATATGTAAGACTGGATAATATTACTGAATATAATTGGTATGGAAATAGATGAAGGGATGAATTTTCAGATTTGGAGTTTCTATAATTAATACTATTTGCGGTAGTTATAAAATGTGGCCTGTTTTAAGTCCTGTCCTAGCAGCTTCTCTCTCATGCAGGTCTTGGTCCTGGAAGGAAGCTCAGTTTGGTTTTGAGTGTGTATAGCCTTGACCATTCTTGTACCATCCCATAGGGCCTAGACCATTCTAGCACCATCTGATCTTCTCATGGTTCCCTTTGTCACCTGAGAAATGGAGTCCACAAAGCTTCTCATCAATTTTGACTTCTACCCTCAAATGAACTCTCTAAGCTTTATACACCAAGTGGGACTCCTTCTTTCAGGGCATCTTTTGGTAATTTGATGTTTTGTTTTGTTTTGGCTCCTGCTTCCTCCCTCATGTGAATCTTGTTGCTATCATGACGTGTATATGCGGGAGCTTATAGCTTTTTGCTACATAAACTTGTTATTGATGTTTGTGGGGTTTAGGTTTTGCTACCCAGCTTGGCCTGTTTTTGTAGGAAGATATGGGGATATTAAAAAACTATGCCATTTCCAACTTCCCAGAATTCCATTTGCTTTTTTCTTGATCCCTTCATGTAGCAAAGATAATTATATGCCCACCAAATCCCTTTTCATATTTCTTCTACATTCCCACCCGCCCCGCCCCCCCGCCGGCCCCCAGCATTATGTGTGACCATGCGACTAGTTCCGGCTAGTGAAACATGAGTAGAAGTAACAGGTGTCACTTCGCAGTAGTGGTAGCGAGATCCCTCTGTATCACTCTCTTGCCTTTCTCTTCTCCTCTGGTCATGGGCATGCAGCCCAAAGATTGAAGCAACCTGGATCAGTGGGTCTCGGCATAGAGGACAGCAACCTACAGTAGAGTTTGCATTAGCAAGAAATAAACTTTTATGTTTTGAGTAACTATTCTTTTGGGACTACTGCCACAGCATAAACCCAGACTACCAAGACACTTCCCCACCTACTTGCTCTAATATTTATTCCCTTTTCACCTCTTCCTCTGTAGATATGCTCAAGTATCTCCTATCCCCTTCAAAAACACCTTCCCCTGATCCTCCTGTCCCTCAAATTATCATAGATCTCCCTTCTCATTTGCTGATATATTTCTGTAAGGAAAAGCTATGTATGCTACCTCCACTTGCTCACCACCCACTCACTCCTTAATTCCAGGGAATCTGGCTTTTGCCTTCTTCACTCTTTAGAAACTTTTTTTTAAGATTACCAATGATCTACTTGCCAAATCACACTCAATCCTGTTTGACCTCTCCTACCATGGCCCCAAACCCTAGTCAAGTAGTTTTAAATCTTTTCATGATCCCTTTGAAAATCAAATCAGATAAAAGCTGTGGATCCTACTCCCAGAAAAGTTACATACACATGTATACAAATTTTTATAAATTTCAGAGTTTTTGATCAGCAAGCTCCCCCAAAGCCCTTCCACAATAGCCTAAAGATCTCTGTATCTTGGGTAAAGAATTCTGCCCTGGTTTATACCTAAGAAAGAGGGTCATCCATTCCCACAAAACAGTCACACAGAGTATTCTCTCACTTGCCAGTGTATTTTTCTATATCACTCTAAAGTTCTGTCTCACTTCTATTGTTCGCATTTCTGTAGTGGCTTCTTACCATTTATCTATATTCCCTCATTCATCTCTCTCTTCATTCAATCACGAACTACTTGCAGAGTAAAAAACAACATTATGCTCCTCTTATCCCAAAGGAAATGACAGTATAGGTGGAAAGAGACATACTAACATTAAAACATAAGTAATAAAATAAGGAAGAATATGAATAAGTGGGAGACATATTGAACTGTTTCCAAGGAAGGGTCAGACACTGCTTTCTGTTGGACAGGGGGTGTAAACTGGGCCTTGAAAGATGAGCTGGGTTTTGATAGGCAGATAGAAGGGAGAATGGTGTGTCAAATGGAATAGAAAGTATTATGTGAGCAACAAGAAATATGTAAATATAAGTGAAATTCTGGGGAGATCACAAGTAGGCTCCACATGGAATGACTAGAGAGGACACAAAGTTAGATAAAAACAGAATGGTAGGTTGGGGCCAATCCTGTGTTAGCCTTGAGTACCAGGCTAAAGAGTCTGGGCTTAGTTTTGTTAAAAGTAGAGAGACACTGAATATTTTTGAGCAAAAGACTGATAGGATAAAAATGGTCTCTTAGGAAGATTAATCTGCTAAGAGTGCTTAATTGAGAGATGAGGGACTGGCCAAAAGGAGGAGGGTGGGAGACTGTGCAACAACCCATGATCTGAGCTTTTGAACTACAGAACTGAACTGTTTGAGGAGAGCAACATTAGCAAAAGGGGTGCAGCTGGTGTAGCAGGCATGAAGATGCATTGCTTGGATCTCCCTTCAGCTGAAAGAAAGCAGTTAGCTAATAGCTTTCAGCTGCAGCACCTTTGGGACCTACCACAGCAACATTCAAGCTGAGGTCATCATCTTCTCAGTGCAGCAACCCACCAATGACTGAGCATAGCAGTGTTACTAGACCTCGCCATTTCTACCAAGTGCAGAACTTCTCTATCAGGCGATCTTTGCTCTGGAGCTCCCCATTGGGTTGACTGAGACTTTGCTAGATCTGCATCAAAGTCTGTTGCTCTCCCTGTCCAACGCTGTTTCCTCCCCCACTTTTCTTTCAAAAGTGTCAGATCAGCATCCAGCTCTGATGGCTTTCCCTACTCAATTCTCCTTCCCCCTTTATCTCTCAAAGTGTTACACCCCACTCCCCAATTAATATAAAAATACTTTGGAAATAAATGCAGAGTTACACATTATAAAATTCATACAAGTAAAAATTATAGCCCTGAATTAATTGTGTCTAGGAAAGGCAGATTCTGAGTTTAATTATTTTATGAGCTATAAAAATGAGAAACGTGATAATAATGATTTATGTATTGAGAAAAACACCAAGGTCACTGCAGGCTTAAATGAGTTTTTTACATACTGAAATCTTTTTTCTGATTTAACCTGAGATTAAATGAGTGACTAAAGTAGCTATTTGGACATTTCTTTATTTAGAGAAGCCAATTTATTTTAAAGAGAAAATTTTCATCTCACAACTGCAAGTAACAATAGGATAAATGGGAGGAGCAGAGTAGTTCTCTGAGACAAGTGCAGCAGCTGGGGTTCAGCAAATATGAGAGTCAGTATATGCACTATAACATGTCCTTAAAAGGACATATTATAGCAAAGATTCTTGAGACTTCTTTTTTTTAATTTTTATCGGAGTATAGTTGATTTACAATGTTGTGTTAGTTTCTGCTCTACAGCAAAGTAAATCAGTTATACATATACATATATCCACTCTCTTTTAGATTCTATTCCCATATAGGTCATTACAGAGTACTGAGTAGAGTTCCCTGTGCTATACAGTAGATTCTTATTAGTTATCTATTTTATATATAGTAGTGTGTATATGTCAATCCTCTTGAAGCTTCTTATGAATATACTTTATGCCTTGTGTTCATGACACACTTCTGTGAAAGTGAAAAAACACTTCTGTAATGGCAGTGTTGAAAAATACATATATATATATATATATATATAAAAATAACTTCCACATAATTCACCAACTTGATATTCAGAATGTAATGGAAACTCTACATGACACACCATCTAACACTATCAGCTAAACATAACCATTCTTCCTGTTTTGTTTGATAGGCGAAGTCATAGAGCATTATGTTAGAGGTATACTTTGTGTGAGCCTGGGGGAGATTAGTTAGTTATTGAGTTTTAGTTGTTCACTGGTAATTTAGGAATGAAATTTACACTAAAGTAGTTTTAGCCTAATAAATAAGAACTATTTGGTTGAAGGCCTGATCATTTCATTCTTATTTTTAACTGCCACCTAATACAATAGTTTCCTTTTGAAGTAGATCTTGGTAGAGATTGAAACATTTCAGTGATATAAATTCAATTTATTGCTTTTCATTAATAAAACATTTAAAATATAATTCTAGAGTCCTCCTTAACCCCTAGCATGACCTCTCTCCTGCCAGCTTTCCAACTTCTACATTCTTTCCCAAATTGTTTCCTCCTTCCTCTACAAATCCCCAACTTTCTACTTTAACCTCACACCTTTCATATCTTTTCCACAAGCCTGTACTTTCAAATGAGGACATTGCCTCATACTTCTCTGAGAAAATAGAAGCCATCAGAAGCTGCTCATCTTCTGATTCTCAATCTATTATTCTACCTGCACCTGTATAAAATTTTCTCCTCCTTCCCTCCCGTTTCACTGAAGGATCTCCTCCCATCATTTCACTCCTGCTCTGGACCTAATCCCTCTCTCTCCATATCATCATCTCTCCCTTTCTAATGAATTATTTTGATCCCAAACAAACATGTACGAGTACCTTTCATCTGTGAAAAAACTTTTTTGACTTGTGTCTTCTTTTTTTTTTTTTTTTTTTTTTGCAGACTTGGTCCTCTCATTGTTGTAGCCTCTCCCGTTGCTGAGCACAGGCTCCAGACGCGCAGGCTCAGCGGCCATGGCTCATGGGCCTAACCACTCCGTGGCATGTGGGATTTTCACGGATCGGGGCACGAACCCGCATCCCCTGCATCAGCAGGCGGACTCTCAACCACTGCACCACCAGGGAAGCCCAACTTGTGTCTTCTTTAAGCTAGCTTTCTTTCTTTTGCTTCCCCTCACGGAAAACTTTTTGAAATATCTTGTCTCTACATACTGTTTCCACTCCTTCACCAAAAAGTCACACTTGAATCCTACCCCCTCCAGCTTCCTTGTCCTAGCATGCCTCCGAAATTGTGTGTGTCAAGGTCAAAAATGACCTCTATATTGCCAGCTCCACTGGCCACTTTGGTCCTTATCTTACTGGAGTCTTTAGCAGCATCTCTCCCTAGAAACATTCTCCTCTCTTAGCTTCTGTGATGCCATTCTGTACAGAAAAAAGTTAACATAGCAGCTCTGAGACTGCTAGCTTTTGAACAGGCTTGCAAGGTTGGCCCTTTGCTAGCAATTGGGAGCTTCATTTTGAGGAGTGTTCCCATTGTTCTCTAAGTGAAAAATGATGGCTCACTGTGCCTACACTGTATAAACAACGTGGTTTATGCTGAACACCTGCTTTCCTTCTGGGAATCTGGAGTAGAGGGTGCCTATATGACCAGACCCCAATAAAAATCTTGGATACTGACTCTCTAATGGGCTTTCCTGGGCAGAAATATCACACATGGGTTTTTCCTTTTCTCAGACTCAACTGGTTTCTCTTGCTTTGTCCCACTTGGAGCCACAAGGTTTTACTCTCTTTTCTATCTATACTATTTTCTAGGTGATCTTATTTGGTCTCTTAACATTAAATATAATATCATGTATATGCTAACTACTTCCAAATTTATATCTCCAGCCTAGTTCCTGCCACTAACTCTAGAAACTGATATCCAAAAGCCTGCTTGAATTTTCATATAGGATCTTGGAGGCAAACTTAAATGGCCAGCATGGAACTCATGATTGATTTTTCTCAAACCTGGTCCTATCCTCTGTTTTTCCCATCTTAATGAATGACCCTACCACACATGCTATTACCAAAGGCAGAAATTTTGGAGTCATCTGTGACTCTTTCCTTTCTCTCACACCACATTCTATCACCAAATCTCATTAGTTCTACCTCCAAAATATTGATATTTCTCAAATCTGACCATTTCTCATTTTCTCTCCCTGATACAAGTCATCATCATCTCTCACTGGACTGCTGAAATAGGCTCCTAATTCATCTCCTTATTCCCATTCTTATCTGTGAATAATCTGACTCTATTCAGAGTCAGAGACATCCTTGGAAAGTTTAAATCAAATGATGTTATTTTCCTGATTAAAAACTTGTCTATTGATTTCTACTGCACTTAGAGTAAATCTAAATTCTTGGCCCACTTATTAGATTAGAAGAAAGAGTAGGTGCTCTTGCATTGTGAAAAAGCTTGGCTTGATCAAGGAACTGAGAGAAGGACAGAGAACCTGGAGCAGAATGAGGGGGGAAGAGGGGATCAAGATATGAGATAAAATATTAAGAGAGGAAGGGGTCTTTTCTTTCAGGGCCTTGTTTTTGAGTATTTGTTACACAAATCTGTGCTGGTATATGGAAGCAAAAGTCATATAACACTAAAATGTTCTCTAATGAACTTGATCATTTATAAAATGAGCCCCTACTTAAATATTTTCCCATACAAAACACTAGTGCTTATTTTCCCCACTCTGTCTCATTCAGTGGCCCTTCAGTTGACATCCTCATTGGTTTGAACTTTGAGATTATGGTAAACATCCAAAAATATCTACCAAACAAATCCAAATCATATGAATCAAAAAGAATTTAACCACAGATTTTGCAACAGGTACAAGATTTCATGAAGTTTATGAAAGTGATATTAGAGAATTCTTCAAACCACATACAATGCTGTTGGCAACTGAGGCTCTGTAATCATACCAGTTAACAGTAGAAGCAGAGAAAATAGAAAAGGAATGTGTTTCCAGAAGGAATCATTTGAATATCAAACAGTTAAGGGAGGTCATTAGGAAAATTGATGAGGCTGTTGATAATTTTTGCAAAAATGACTCTCTGCCTATGAAGAGAATGAAGGATAAAAAGGGCCACAGACTGGGAGAAAAGATTTGCAAATCACATCTATGCTACAGGATTTATCCGCAGAATATATAGAGAACTCTCAAAACTCAATAATGAGAAAACAAGGCCCCCAAAAGGGGACAAAATATTTTAATAGATGCTTCACCAAAAAAGATATATGGATGCTAAATTAGCACTCAGAAAGATGCTCATCATTATTAGTCATTAGGAAAATGCAAATTGGAAGCACAATGAGACATTATTACATACCTACTAGAAAGGCTAAAGTTAAAAAGACTGATCATACACTGTTGGCAAAAATGTAAAATGGCATAACTACATTGGAAAAAAGCTTGCAGTTTCTTAAAAAGTTATACATATACCTTCCATATGATCTAGCCATTCAACTCCCAGGTATTTACCCCAAAGGAAACGAAATATATGTCCATACAAAGACTTGTATATTAACATTCACAGCAGCTTTATTTGTAATAGCCAGAAACTGGAAATAACTTAAATGTCCATCATCAGATGAATGGATAAGAACATTGCAGTATATTCAAACAATGAAACACTAATCAGCAGGTGTTTGAGAGAAAAATAAAATCACACCAAACTTGATGAAGATTGTGTGGTCATTGGACCATCAGCATCATCTGGGAATTTGTTAGAGTGCAAATTCTCAGGCCCCACTTTACACCTACTGAATCAGAAATTCTGGGGGTGGGAGACCACTGCCTTAGTCTCATTTGCTAAAAGTATCAGTGAGGGTTCTTTATTCTCAGTGACCATCTCTGGCTAACTTAAATTGAAGGTAAATTTATTGGAAAGTATCAGGTAACTCACAGACTTGATGAGAAATGATAAGAAACATTATCAGACAAGAGGTTAGAATCAAGGGAGTCAGGGTAGCGAAACAGTTTGATTAAGATGCTGCTGCCACCACCAATGTATGCCGTATCTTCTATTTGACACAGTAGTCACTGTAGGAAACCACTGCTCCTGATAACACAGCCACGAATGCCAGACTGCCTATGCCATAGCTACCACAGATCCAATATCATCCATCATCCCCTCATCTTGGCACTACTTGCTCAAGATTCAAAGTACCTAGTGACCAAACCTGGATCACAAGATTGTCAGGGAAGTGATTAGAGGGTGACTCCTTAGGCTTCTGAAGTTAGAGGTAGGAGCTTACTTCTTACCCAGACCTACACAATGGGGGATTTCCCAAATCTAGCAACTGGGTTCAGATGCTGAGCAGTCAAAGACAATTACAAATGCCCACTACTTGAAGTGCTCTGAATAAAGTAAATTCGGTGTATTTTTAGCAGGACCATATGCTAGCAGAATTAGTCAAACGTATTCTTTGTATTACTAATTATGGACTTAAGAACTGTCCATACTTCCCTGGTGGCACAGTGGTTAAGAATCCACCTGCCAATACAGGTGACACGGGTTCGAGCCCTGGTCTGGGAAGATCCCACGTGCTGCAGAGCAACTAAGCCCGCGAGGCACAACTACTGAGTCTGCGTGCCACAACTACTGAGCCTGTGCTCTAGAGCCTATGAGTGACAACTACTGAGCCCAAGTGCCACAACTACTGAAGCCCGCATGCCTAGAGCCCGTGCTCCACAAGAAGAGAAGCCATTGCAATGAGAAGCCTGTGCACCGCAACGAAGAGTAGCCCCCGCTCGCCGCAACTAGAGAAAGTCCGTGCGCAGCAACAAAGACCCAACGCAGACAAAAATAAATTAAAAAAAAAAAAGAACTATCCATAAAATTTTCTCTTTTTTCTTGAGAGATATGTCTTTTCATGCAAGTATTGGCTCACAGTGGATCACAAGAGTGGATGGTGCCAGTATGTGCCTTTCCACAGCATGTTTGGGTAAAGACTATGAAATGAAATGACTGGCTTCTTGGTGGCCTTCAAGTGGTGTTATTTAAAACTGAATTAATTGGGCATTCATAGGCAAAAATATTATCTTTGACCTAAATGTCACACCTCACACAAAAGTTAATTCAAAATGGATCATGGACTTAAATGCAAAACATAAAACTATAAAACTTTTAGAAAAAATATCTTTGACTCTACGACTAGGCAGAGTTCTTAGATTTGACACCAGAAGTTTGACCCATGAAAGGAAAAATTGACAAATTGGACCTCATCAAAATTAAAAACTTTTACTCTGCAAAAGACCCTATTAAGAGGATGAAAAGACAAGCTACAAACAAGGAGAAAATATTTGCCAGCCACATATCTGACGAAGGAGTAGCAACTGGAATTCATAAAGAATGCTCAAAACTCAACAGTAAAAAACCAAGCAATCCAATTAGAAAGCAGGCAAAAAACATGAGCAGAGATTTCACTAAAGAAGGCATGCAGGTAGCTCATAAGCACATGAGCACATGAAAACATGATTAACAACATTAGCCATAAGGAAAATGCAAACTAAATCCACAATGAGATATCATTCACACTAATCAGAATGGTTAAAATAAACAGTAACAACACCAAATGTTGGAAAGGATGCAGAGAAACTGGTTTACTCATATACTGCTGGTGAGAATGTAATATGGTACAGCCATTCTGGAAAACAGTTGGGTAGTTTTTTAGTTTTAAAACTAAACATGCAACACAGCATGACCTAGCAATTGCACTCCTGGGCATTTATCCCAGAGAAATTTAAACTTATGTTCACACAAAAAGATGTAGATGAAAGTTCATAGCAGCTTTATTTGGAATAAGCAAAAACAACCCAGATGTCCTTCAACGGTGAATGGCTAAACAAACTATGGTACATCTATACCATGGAATGCTATTCAGCAATAAAAGGGAACAAACTATTGGTACACGCAACAACTTGGATGAATCTTTATGGAATTATGGTGAGAGAAAAAAGCCAATCCCACAAAGTTACATCCTGTATGACTCCATATATATAACCATCTTGAAATGATAAAATTATATAAAGAACAGATTAGTAATTTTCCAGGTATTAGGGACATGGGAGGGGTCAGGAAAGTGAATGTGACCATAAAGGGCAACAGGAGGGACCCTTGTGGTGATAGAAATGTTCTTATCTTGCTTGACTGTATCAATGTAAATGTCCTGATTGTGATATTGGACTACAAATAATACCAATTTTGGGAAACTGGGTAAAGAGTATAAGGGATCTCTCTGTATTATTTCTACAACTACATGTGAATCTACAATTATCTCAAAATAAAAAGATTAATTTATAGGAATTCCAGGGCAGACCAGTGGTTAGGACTCAGCGTTCTCACTGCCAGGGGCCAGGGTTCCATCCTTGGTCGGGGAACTAAGATCCTGCAAGCCGCACTGTGCACCAAAAAAAAAAAAAAAAAAAAGATTAATTTACAAAACAAAGCAACAACTGAAAAAATGAACTAGGTTCTGAGTCCAGAAAGGCAGCCCACTCTCTATGGGTAGGTACGAGCTAACACTACTACCATCAATACCACCATACATAGATACATGACTATTTGTTACCTATTCTCTGTCTTGCCTCTTCTCTTGCCATTATCCACACTTTCTGTGCTCCTACCTCATTGTACTGAATGCTCCCTGGCCTAACTGGGCCCACTGAAAACTCCACAGCTTTCCACATACTGATGTTTCTGCCTGGGGTATACCTATCCAATTGACTTCAAGACCCTAATAGCACCCCTTCAGCTCCCCCAAGTATTTGGTTACTGCCTGCAGCACTGTATTTGTATATCTGAAATAGCTTTTAGGATAAACTCCAGAATTCTTAACCCAGCTTACAAGGCACTACATGATCTAACTCTGCTTGCCTTCTCAGCCACATCTGCCACTCTTACTTTCTCTCCCTGAGCACACTGGTCTTTTCTGAGCTTCACAAGCCAAGTTCTTCCCCTACCTCAAGCCTTCATTCATACTGTTTTCCTAGCCAGATCATTTCTATTATCCTTCTCCCCAACTCTTCGTTCATCTAATACTACTTCCTCAAAGTAATCTTTCTAGGCCTCCCAGTCTAGGCTAGGTCCCTCTGTTTTATACAATCAGAGCATCCTTTATTCTACTAAAGCATCTAAGAAAAGTATAATTAAATACCTACAGAATGAGTTGTTTAATGTCTGACTGCCCCATTAGATAGTGAGCTCGATAATGTCATGGACCACACAGAAATAGATCTTCTAGGGAAATATTTTATGTTAAATTTTAAGTTGTTTGTATTTGTAGCATATAAATCCCTTGGTCTCCTGGAACCTATTTCCATTTTATTGACACAAACAACACACACACACACACACACACACACACACACACACACACACACACACACACACACACACAAAGCCTTGTGTGAATGGTTTATTTTATGGAAATGGTGGAAAGTAAGGAAAAAAGCCAGGTTCCATGTTTGGGTTAAAGTGGTACTGGAACAGGGACAACAGAAGCCTTGTAAACAGAACTAGTTTAGCAGAAGGAAAGTTTAGAGCTGGAAGTGACCATAAAAACATAAGCCCCCATCCTCCAAAATTGACAGAACTACTGGATGAGGCATTGGACTTCTCACAGTCTATGGAAAGAAGTTTAAATTACTTTTTTCTAGAGATCTTAAGAGGTAGAAAGACCACAGATAACATTTGGTTACAATTTTATCTGTTTACTTATCTGTCACCCTACTAGACAGTGAACCCCTTAAGGACAAGTACTGCGTCATCCATCTTATGATCTCACACTTGGCACTCAGGAGGCACTCAATAAATATTTGTTGAATTAATGAATATATAATTCACTATGGAGAATTAGGGATCTGATATATTATCCCTCTTATGAGTGTGTAAATTTCAAAAGTGATTCGCCTTAGTACAAAGTAAAAGACTGAAAAGGGTAGCATTTCAAGTACCTGATAACATGTGAGTGTCTTGCTGGTATTCATATTATTCATGCAGACAATTCCATTCTCTGCCTATGAACAAGGCCTGTTCTATTTATACATATAAAAACTGAGGGTAGGTGGAAACAGTGTACATCCCCTTTGTTCATCAGTTATTATCTCTCCAATGACTCTATTGTTAATTTCTTCAACTACTGTTAAAAAATACATCTCTTTACTATATTTGATTATGAGGGAAGCTGTGACCTCCTACATTATTCACAGCTTGTCAAAAAGAGTGAGCTTCAGCTGTGTTGAAAAACCCCTTCTGCTTTTAAATATCAAATAGGTGTTTTACAAATAATAAAAAGTAAATTATTTTTTAATCATCATCAATCATTTTTACAGCTTGATGAATAGACATCATCAATGGCCACTTATGTGATATGAGGATTCTAAAAAAGCTCTTAATTACCCATAATCACTCCCTTTTGCTCCCATGATGTCTAATATTTTAGAGTTAGAAGTTTATTCCTTAAAGGTCTCCAGTTCCAGTAGCATGGCAGCCTGAGTTAATGCAGAAACCCTTTTACACAGGAATACTACATTAAACATGAAAGCAAGAGATAACCATAGATGAGCTCACACACAGAAAAGGAATATCTCCTAGAAACAAAGAGGAAAGGAAAGCCAAAGTGATAAGCGTGTTAGTTAATTCTGCATCAGCTTTGTGGTAGTGTTATTTGATCTGGAAACAGCAAGTAAATTGGGCTTTAATATCTACTCCAGGATAGAAGTTGAAACCCTCGACCTAAGGGAGTTGGAAGTATTGATAAAATATTGCATAAAAACACAACTCTCCATAGGTTGAATTCCCAGGCCTGTAACTTGCATAGGATAGAAATCCAAGTTTACACTAGCTGAAAAATGAACATAAATATTGGTTAGTACTATACCTATGATCTTTCTGTGGATCTGGTGCAAGCAAACAAAGACATTGCTCTGGGTCACATGGGATGCCCACAGGGGAAAAAAAGCCATGTGAAGATGATCTCACAATATAAAAAGTTATAAAACACAATGATCCATCATGAACAAAAGTCAACAAACACACAGCACATATTTGAAATAATAGAATATGATCGTCTAAAATAATTAAATAAGTATGTCTAAAATGATTAAAGAAGTCATTGGGACCGTAAAGAAAAAAACTCAATGAAAAATAGAATAGGGATATTTGAAAAAAACTTAGTAGAACTTCCAAACTTAAAAACATAATCATTGGAATTAGAAGCTCAATGGACAAGTTAAACAGCAGATCAATACAAATGAACTAAGAATTCTAAGAATTAGAAATAGATATGGTAAAGTTATCTGGAATGAGGTAGAGAGACAAACACTTGCAAAATATCAAGAAATATCTAGACTAGAATGAGAAAGTACAACATACGTCTAATGGGAATTCTACAAGGAGAGAAGAGGAATAAAAAAAATTGTGAAAATAGTTGAAAATTTTGCATGACTGATGAATGATATGAATCTTTGATTTAAGAAACACAAATCCACTGCAAGATAAATAAAAACAAGCCTACACCTGGCTGCATTGTACTGAAATGGCAAAATGCCCAAGAAAGGGAAAAAGTGTAAAATAATCACAGAAAAATTCATTCCATTAGCTGTGATTTCCTTCTTATTAAAAATTGAGCTCTAATTATACTCCAATTTAATTGGTGAAATGGATACTATGGCTGGATGAGAAGGGTTTTTGGCTGAAAAATTCAAAACTTAAAAATCATATGGGGGGCTTCCCTGGTGGCGCAGTGGTTAAGAATCTGCCTGCCAGTGCAGGGGACATGGGTTCGAGCGCTGGTCCGGGAAGGTCCCACATGCCGCGGAGCAACTAAGCCCGTGCGCCACAACTACTGAGCCTGCGCTCTAGAGCCTGCGAACCGCAACTACTGAAGCCTGTATGCCTAAAGCCCATGCTCCGCAACAAGAGAAGCCACCGCAATGAGAAGCCCACATACCGCAACGAAGAATAGGCCCTTGCCTCGCTCACGGCAACTAGAGAAAGCCCGCGCACAGCAACGAAGACCGAACGCGAACAGAAACAAATAAACAAATTTATTTTTTTAAAAATCATATAGGAACTAGGGAAAAAAATCCTCATTTCTCAGATCCAATATTCTTGTGATTTCAATAACTGCAGCACAACAGTTTAGATATTTGATTATATTAGAGTCATTCTAATATAATTCAAATACTTCCAAATATTATGCTCTGACAACAGAGATTCATCTACTTGTCAATATACCTCCCTGCTCCCCCACCCCACCCTGCCCCCATCCCAAATACATCATATACAGAAAAAACTAAGGCAGAGGAAGGCATGAAACTAACAACCTGTCATTTTTGTTCACTGCTAGTAAGTGGTTTATCAAGTAGTGGGCCAATAAGTATATCAATGACATAAATATTTGATTGATAATTATCTCTGCCAATGCCTCCAGCTTGAGGAGAAACCCCTCTCTTCAGAACATTTTCCATGAAGGGCTACTGCACTTTCTGGGGCTTCCAAGAAAAGTGATTATAGGCTGTTTCCTAGAGGAGTCTGATAAGAAGTCAACGTCTCCCTCAGGGTCTGACCGAAAGCATACTGGGTTGTTATTCTTTGGCAGAGTATCCTGAGCGCTAAGAGATTAAAAAAATGCTTGGGAGTTGGTCTGAGAAAATTAACCCCAGACTTTGGGTACTGTCTCTAATGATAAGTAGCCTAGGTCTTCCAGAGAAATTTAAGGCCTCCCACCTTTCTCCCCTGAAGAGGTATGAATAGTGTTTGCTATTAAATTTCATATAGAATAACAGAAAGAGACTTCATCCCTTTTGCTCCAACAATTCTTTCGATTTTTCCAGTTCGGACATCCATTCGCAGGGAAACTGAGATCACCTGGAACTGCTTTGAAATCTTAAATCTAAACATTCCTGTTGTTCCATATCCTTTGCTTAGGCTAATCCTTTCATGTTGTTCTTGTACCTCATCAGGATCTGAGTCCCCTGACCTCTCTACTCTCTATCAGCCCTCTTCTCTCTTCTTAGACTTCAACCAATTTAGATGTTAACCATTCTCTTTCAAATACTCTCAACTCCACGATCTCTACTTGTTCAATGAGATAATGTAGATAAAGCACAGGCCAAGAGAAGTGCTCAAGAAATAGCAGCTAAAACCACTACCATCACTACCACTAACATACATAACATTCTCTTGCTTCTTTGTCAGTCTATCATATCAGCCTGTACATCATACAGCCTGGGCTGGTAAACATTACTGGAGAAAGTCACTAAGTTGTACAGACAGATGGTGGTAAATTCATGCTTCTGGCCTTAACTGCCAACCAATTCTGTTTCTCTAATCAGTTTTCTGAATTTTGAGACTATTCTGAACCTTCTCCAATCTCCTCAAATATCGTATCCACCATGTCCTCGCACCATTCTCATTTTCTTGCTTCACAGGAAAAAAAGAAACCAGCAGAAAGAACTCCAACTTCCAGGCACTTAATCTGCAAACCTTTGTGCTTCTGCATCTCTTCTCCCCTGCTTTCCTCCTCTGACAACGGAAGGAGAGTACGGTTTACTGCTAAGGGCCAATGACTCCATATTCTCTCCTACTCTGTCATCTTTATCCACGTATCTTCAACCTGTCTCTCCACTGGTGCCTTCTCATCAATATTTAAACATATCCCAGCTTCACACAACTACTGAAGCCCGTGCGCCTAGAGCCCGTGCTCCACAACAAGAGAAGCCACAATGAGAAGCCCGTGCACCACATGAAGAGGAGCCCCCACTCACTGCAACTACAAAAAGCCCGTGCGCAGCAAAGACCCAAAACGGCCATAAATAAATAAATAAATAAATAACATATCCCACCTTCAAAAATTCCTCTTTTCATTTCAGCTAACATTTTTCTCTTGTTCTTCCCACTCAAACTATCAAAAAATGTTGTCCACCTTCGCTGTCTCTATTTATTTCCCACTCATCCTTTGTCACTGTAATCTGGTTTCCATCCCTACACTCCACTGAAACTGTTCTTATCTGCTTTATCAATAACTCCAATAAACCATTCTTAGGTCTTATCTCATTTGACCACTCAGTCACCTTTGGTATAGTTAATCAATTCCTCCATCTGAAAACTCTTTTTTAAAAAGCCCACTTTTCCAGAACGCCTACCTCTCAGACTGCTTCTTGTGAGTATTCTTTGTGGTCTCTCTCTTTCTTTATCCATCCCTAAATATGGAGTTCTTTTAGAGTTTGGTTCAGGGCCCTATTCTTTTCATACAGTTAAACTAATTAAACAAGGAGGCCATTAGACTAAGGTGGCTCTAATGCTTTGGTGGCCTACTTAAGCAAACCAAAGTCTAAGTGTGTAAATGCCTCAAGATTATGAAATCTAAACACTAAGGACAACCAATCACAAACAGCTAACTAGGCTTTAAGCTGTAGCCAATTAAATAATTTCCTTTCTTTGCTTCTGCACCTTCTTTATTTAAGTCTTTCCCCTGCCTCCTGTTGGTGCTCCTAACCACTTCTGGTTTGGTGCTGCCCAATTCCAATCAATTTTTGCTCAGATAAACTCTTAAAATTTTTAATATGCCTCCATTTATCTTTTAATGATACTCTATATCTCATTCCCTCCAATCCATCTATATGCTAATCCGTATCCATTTTTAGATGGCCCTCCTGATCCATACAAGAAAATATTTTCCCATCCCTTAGGCATTCTGCCTCCATAGCTGTTTCTGCTGTGTTCTCTCTCTCAGTTTCCCAAGCCAGAAATCTGACATCCTGACTTCTCTGTTTCACACTTCACATCCAATCAACTACCAAGCTCAGGCCATTCTTGCTGAAACAGCTCTCGAATCATTTCAACTGACATGCAGCCCACCATTATGTCACATCTCCTTAAGGGGTCTGCCAGTTTCCAATTCTGTCTGTTCTAATCCATTCTAATCCATTCTCCACACAAAGCCAGAGTGATTCTTCAGAAATGTAAATTATATCATGCCACTGCTATGCTTAATTTTTCCGCTTCCTGTTGCCTTTAAGATAAAGCTCTAAAAACTTCCTAGCATGTCCTTCTCAGTCTCAATTCTTCACTCCCCTCTCTGCAAGCAATCTTCAGTCATTATAAACTTTGAATTCCTAGAGTGCATGCTTGCAGCCTGAGCTCTCCCCCAGCTGAAATATACCTTCCCCTCTCTTGTTTTCCTAACAAAATTTGCACTCAATCCTTAAGCTCAACTTTATGCATCATTTCTAGGAAACTACCTGACACCCCTCCAGTTTGAAGTCCTCTTTAGGTGTTCCCAAAGCATCCTGTACTTATCTAGCAATTAAGAGCAGTATTGTCTTGTAATTGCTTATTCCCTAGTCAATAGCTCCATGTGGCTGTTAAGTCCAAGGAGGTCAGAAACCAGGTGCTCTTAAATTTTCCATCTCAAGGGCCTAAAAGGAGTGTCTGACAGACAGTAGTTCAATTAATATTTGTTGAATGAATTTGTTGAATCCCTTTCTTTGGAATGAGGGCGGCCAGGAGAATGCCAGAAAGACGGGGGCTTAAAGGGCACACAGTAAAAAATCTATCAGCAACAAGTGGGATGGACAGAGTACCTAGGTTTTTCCATGAACGTGGCAGGGGGGACTACGTGGAGCGCCTGGTCCGAGGCCACGGCGACCACACGCTCCCGAGGGCAGACGCAGGGAGCGCGCGACCCCACGCGAGGAAGGACAATAGCTTGGAATTCGGCCTCGAGTTTCCGGTGGGACAGCCTCGAGCTCGACCCGTGGGACCTGGGGATGGGGGCTCCGACCCGGCCCACAGCAGGAAGGCGCTGCACCTACGGTCGCTGTCGCCGTCGCCGTCTCCGTCTCCTCCGACGTCGTCGCCCCGCCCCGCCCCGGAAGTGACTTGAGGCTCGTCCGGAACCTCCGGGCCCGGCGGCTGCAGCGTCACCAGCCGAGCTGGTGCGGGGCGGGCGGAGCGGCCGCTGCAGCCGCCAACGAACCGGGAACCGCGCGGGGCAAGCAGCGCGCCGGCCAGGGGAGGGGGCCCAGCGATAGGGCCGAGGGCGACGACGACGCGGAGGAGGCGGAGCCCGGAGAGGGGTGGGGGCCGGGGAGGGTTAGGGTGGGAGGGGGTTGGGGGGGGTGTCCTGGTCTCATGGAGCCGGGCGAAAGGGCGGGCGGCGGGGACCCCTTGGAGCCGGGCGGGCGCCCCGGTCCAGACCCGCGAGGCTTCGTCCCGCAGAAGGAGATCGTCTACAACAAGCTGCTGCCCTACGCCGAGCGGCTGGACGCCGAGTCCGACTTGCAGCTGGCCCAGATCAAAAGCAACCTGGGCCGGGCAGTGCAGCTCCAAGAGCTGTGGCCCGGGGGCCTCTTCTGGACCAGGAAACTCTCCACGTAAGTGTGCCGGGGCCTGCAGGATGGGCCGGAGGCAAAGGCTTGGGTGTGAAGGCGTCCGCGGGGGGTGGGGGGGGGAGGCTCTTTGTCCGCACCGGACCGCTGGACCCTCAACTCTGCCTCGGTTCGGGCGGATCGTTTCTGTGCAGTCATCCCAGGGTCGCGACCGAAGCCTGGGAAGCACTCAAGCTTCCTCCCTGCCACTTTCTTACGGGATCTCCCTGGTTCTCACCAGCCCTCTATGTCCTTCGCAGCTGCTTCTCCCCAAGGTTTCGGGTTGTTGTCTTCCGACATTCGGGGCCCGGGGGAGCGTGAGGGCACTGGACCCGCAGGGAAAGAGAGGAGCGGTCCCCCAGGGGTCCTCCTTGGACCTTTGCCGGTGGCGGGAGGGAGCAGAGAGGATTCGTCTTTGGGCGAACAACTCGACTTTTCCTGGTGTTGACTCCAGTTTTTTCTTACCTTACGGTCCCTGCCTCTTCCTATCCCTCAGTTCGCGTCTAGTAACTTTCTGAATGGGAAGGAGGCCGTAGGGAACTTCTAGGTTCTGCTTTTTTGGGGGCCTTCTCAGTCTTTGTGGGTTTGATTGAAAAGACTGTTTTAAAATCAGCCCTCAGCGCATTCTTGGGCTGTGTACTAGACGTTAATGTTGAGAATGTTGAGTCTTACAACCTCGGGAAAGTGTATGTTGCTCCTTTTATGACATTTCCTTTGGAAGTGTGCCATACTAAGGAAAATAGAGAAGGAAGCTGTCAAGTTGTCCTGGGCGTTATTAGTATCGGGCTGGTGTTAATTTTTGAGCTGCTCAGATGAATATAGATTACCTAAATCAATCTCAGTTGTTCTATTCTTCTTTTGTTACCTTTTTTTTTTTTTTGGTATAAACTGGCTGCAAACTGCAGTGCCACTGAAATTAGGGGAAACTGAGTACAGTTGGGGGAAAGGTTAGAGACATATTTGCTAGATGGGCATCTTCACTGTGTCAGAAGAACTTTTTTAAAAGAGAATTTTGCTGTATCTTGTTTGGTTGGCTATACATAAAATCTGGTAACATTGTATGTTCATGCATGTCGGTATGGGTGGCTGAACACACAAGACATAAATCACTTATCTAATGTTTACCCAAATCTGCTGAGTGAACTGGGTGATGACTCAGGGTTTTGTAATGCAGTCGTCTTTTCTACATTTCCTCACAGGATGATTCTTATCTGCCAATTATTAGGGAGCCTCTAACAAATTTCTCATCTCCAGTTGTCGCTGGTGGTAGCACTAATTACTTTTTTAATTAAAGAGCAAAACTCAAATGCTTAATTTGCCCTTTTCAAAGAGTGACCATATTTATGTCAAGGTTAACAGCTCCCCTCTCCATTAGAGCTTGAAGAAGTTTGTGGTGTTAGGATCCATAGGAGACTTGGGAAAAAAGAAGTGCAACAGGGAGAAGAACCACTTTTGGTTAAAACAGAAGAATGTTTTATAAATTATTAAAATTCACAGTTTTTTCAGGTGAGCCTCCTAGGTTTTTGTGTTACTTGGGCACAGTAAAAATAAAGTTACTTTGTCAGTTCCAGTAATTCCTCATTTTAATCACCGAGATCAGATTTTTCAGAAAATAACCTTTTTGCGGGACACAAACAGCTCCTTTTAGATGCACAGTATATAAATAAACCAGTGTGTGAATGCGTATGTGGTTTGGATTTATTAATGGAGAATCTACACAGGCATAGTTAAGCACTGTTTTCTGACATTTTTATTGTAACTAAGCTTGGCAAATTAACACCTGGAGGTTTATTTATTATTTTTGGCTTTTAGGTATAAGTATCTGTACCTAGAAAGGGCTAAAAATACAGTGGAGACAGTCCTTGGTGTTTAGGGCAATATTGCAGTTACACAGCTTTATAACCTACGAACGTCAAACCATTTATATCTAAGTAACCAGCAAGAAATGCTATCAGATAGAATTTTATTTTGGAAAGGTGGTTAAATGCTGCAAGCTGATTCTTGGGATTACGCTATGAGACATTTTGAACTTGGTGGGACATGTTGTGATCTTGGGTGTATTTTTTCTCCTAAGTCATGCTAAGGTGACCTGTTTATAGTTGTGCTTGTTGTTTTTAAGCCTTGTGTGTGTTGCACAAGTTTACATCTAAATGATGCCAAAACATGTGATGATAGCTCTCAGTTACCTTAGTAGTGATAATACTTAGTGCTTTGCAGAAGAATGGAAAGTAGTAATGAAAATAAAATCTAATTTCTCCCACTAGCTCTGTGACTGTGGGCAAGTTACTTTAATCATGTGTTTCAGTATACTTGTGAGAGAAATGAGGGAGTTGGAGTAAATAATTCCTGAGAAACACTCCTGCTCTGGTATTTTATGATTTTATATTTTATCCTGTAGAGCCTCAAATAAGCCAGTGTGTATCTTTCTCCAAGGACTGTTTGATAAGTTTGTAAACTACTGGAAATAGTTGCACAGATCCAGTGCATTCCTAAAGAAGACCAGAGTGTAAATGCTGTTCAGAGACACTGGGACTGGATCCCCGACCAGAAGTATACATCCCTAATCTGGGTGTCACAGGACTGGGTAGAGTTCTGGTTTAGGAGATACTCAAGAAACCACCCCCCCCTTTTTTTTTTAACTTTTTATCTCATTTTGATGGTTATACTTATCTTTTAATCTATCTCAAGACTTGCAGGTCTGTTTAGCAGATCTCTGTGAAGAAGGGTTATTTCTGTGTACTTTAAAAATTGACCCTGTGATATAATACAAGCTCTCTTGTACAGAGAGCTTAAAGTATTAGTACTGCCTGTTGAAGTGAGATTGTGTGACATCATATGTCACGAAACTAGTTTTTAAGAAACAAGGAAACAAATTAGAGAAGAGAGGCACAAACTAAATGGTCTTTGAAAAACAGTTAAGACAGCTCTTGGACCCTGAGTGAAAGGCATCTGTAAGTAACTGGTATGGCCCCTGTAGAGAATGAAAGGAGTTGAAGAAAGGTAATCTTGAAGCTCACTTTTTCTCCCTTGTCCTTCTGGGCCTTTCATGAGAGGCAGTGAGGTCTAGTCAGAAGAAGTTTATCTGTACCTGGTGTTGCCACTCTTATCATCTTGGTCTTGCTTAACCTCTCTTAGCTTTAGAGTCCTCTTTTGGAGAGTGGGAGTGTAGACTACGCATGGTTTTTCAAACCTAAAACTTAGCAGCGAATTGTTTCATAAAAGCAAAATCTTAAACACAAAATTAGATCATTTCTTTCTTTTGTGTTTTTTTTTTTAAAGCAGAATTTTGATTTTAGTGAAGTGTGTGAGTTTGGATTATTTTGAAGCAAATTTAGATGCTTTGTTTCAGTGAAAATGTTATATTTTCCGCTGTGAATGAAATGATTGTATTATAATGTATAATGAAATGATTGTGTTATACTGAGGAATCATTTGCTAATGATTAATTTGCTAATTAAACTGTAGCTCCCTTGTTTAATTATTATTAAGAATATTACGTGGCCTTACTTGATAGGAATTGGATTAAACCACATAATGTATTTAATTAGATTATACAACCACTGGAAACTTGTTTAGTCAAAATATACATTATCAAATACACTAACCTCCTTTGTGGAGAGCAATATGTGACCACAGGAGCACCCAAATCCATATCATTTCTATGTTAGAAAAGAAAGAAGAAAATGCTAACCACTAAATCTCAGTGTTAATATTGTCTATTAACATGATGTACTTAATAGAGTAATATTTGAGTATTGAAATTGTGAAGTACACAATAAAGATAAGCTTTTTATTTGTAAAAGAATCTCAAAATCTTGACAAATTGCCACATTCATCAGTGAGAGCCAGTTGGAGAAAGTAGTAGAAAAGGTTTGTCTCTGTTATTTAAGTGGCCACACTCAAAACAGGACCCAAAATTTTGTAGGGAGAAAGTTGATTTTCCATAGGAAAAAACAAAATGCATGAATTGATTGATTTTGGAGAGACAAATTTTCTGATAAAGTTGTATAACAGCATAGTAAGTTATCTTTCACTCTTTTTTCTGTTTTTTTTTTTTTTTTTAACTAACATACTATTTTTTAGAGTAGGTTTAGGTTCAGAGCAAAATTGAGCAAAAAGTACAAAGAGTTCTCATATACCCCCTGCCCTTACACATACACACGTTTGCTTTTTCATAGCAATGTCAAACATATATTTCTTTAAATATTTGAGGCTCTTCCCATTTTCCAGGGATGTCTCTTTCTCTTTCTTTTAAAACACCTTGTCAGTTTTCTCTTTACTAGTTAACTGGCTATTTCTGCCTGAGTCTCATTTGTCATTGACTATATGTGTGATTCTGATGTGAATAGTTTTCTAACTTTTTTTCTTTGCTTTAAATATTTTTTTATTATGGAAAATGTCAAACATATATAGGAGAGGAAAGAATAATATAATGAACCTGGGTGTACCCATCACCCATGTTCAACAGTTACCAACTCATGGACAATTAGGTGTCTCCTACCACCACCCCCTTCAACCATTTTTTTTTTGAAGCATATTCTTCATTCATAAATATTTCCAGTATATATCTTTAAGGGAAAAGGAATTAAACAAAAAGTCAATACCAATATCATTATCAAACCTAAAAGAGTAACACTATTACTTTGATCAACCTCATGAAGTTGGCTTCTTTGCAGAATTTGTAATTTTACTCCTGAGTTTCCATTTCATTTGCATTGTTTTGTCTAAGGTTCACTATAAACAGACCTCATGGACAGAGATAAAAGAAATAGCTCATTAATGAATATTTTCATATTATGACATCTTTTTCTTCCCCTCTTAACTTTGGAAACATAGAATCAATCCTGGGATAACGAGGACTCCCTTGAATTATCTCTATTTTAAAAAGGAAGACACTGAGGTTCATAGGTTAATACATAGCTTGATGCAAAGTAGTAGAGACAGGAGTCTTCTTTGAACAAATTATTTTGTGAGTGCCTTGTATGGGATGGGCACTGTTTGTGTCACTTGGGATATGTCAGTGAAAGAATTCCGCCCTCCAGGGAAGTTCCAGCGTGTCTTTTTCTCTTAGTGCACATTTTTGTTCATTTAGGACAGAGTAAGCAAGACGTAACTCCATCAAGAAATTTGGGGGAAGGAAGTATGAATGCTAAGCGCATTACTTAAAAAAAATTCTCAATCTGACTGGTGTGTTTTAATGCCATAGATTGAGGCACCGAGAAAGGCAGTTAGAAAACAGTAAAACAGTACCATGTGTTTTTCTTTTGAGATCTGAATGTATTACTTAAAAACAATTTCTTGATGAAGTGTTTATAAAATCAAATTGTCTTTGAAGTGTGTGTTCTTAATTGAAGTGAAACAGAGGCAAATCACTAATGTTTTTTAAGGGACCTTTATTAGTAAATAAGTACACAACTTCTAAACCAGTTGCTCTCATTGTAGAACCTGGGAGTTATCTTTATTTATCTATTAAGTGAGACTCATTTCTAGTGACTCTCCCTCCCCACCTCCCACATTTTTTAATATAAAATTCAAATATGTGTTTCCTCTAACGTTTGTAGAGAATTTAGACCAACATCTCATTTGTACTGTGTGAAAAGCAAGCTGAGACATTGTAATAAAAGCAACAGCAAGCAAAAAAACAACAAAAATCCTCTGTATTCATTGATACTGGCCACTGGAATGTTAAAAGCAGCACATACTATAAATATTCCCCTTTGGAATCCTGAAGTTGCCTACTTCCATATTCGGCCCTTGCTTAGCATTTCTTCCCTTTTAGTGCACTTTCTTGATCCCTTATTCATGCTTTTGTATTCTTTGTGTACCTATCTTCTCTCTACTGTGAGCTTTCTTGGGGTCAGAGTCTTCCATATTTACTTCTCCTTCCCTGCACCCACAGCATTTAGTGCAGCAGTATATACATTCATAGGTACTCAGTAATATTAGAATTAACTTTTTTGTTCCTTGTAAACTAAAGCATTATGCAGTTTCTGATGAATTGTTACTTTTACAGTCAAAATGGAGAAAACGAATGTGGGGTGAGATCTGTTTTAATACTGGGTTCAAAAGAAAGTGTATATTTAACCAAAGAAGAGGGAAGGAGCAACTTGGTTGAGGAAGAGAATGGTGTGTTTCATAACCCAAAGAGAGAGGGTATGGGGAGTGGGGTTTAACAAAGTTAATTAGAGAAAAGAGCAGATTATTTGGGTTGCATCAGGGAGTTTGAAATTTTCATTTAAAAATAAATCTGTCATTGTTATTGTTAAATATTTAGTGTTTAAAAATGTAGAGTATCATTACTACAATTTTCTGATAGACGAACAATAAAATTTTGGTAGTGGTCATTACCTTTTTATGCTAATTTGGCTTTATTCATAGCACCCAGACCCTAAATTTTAGAGTTAAAAAATATAATAAAGGCTTTTCCCTTTCTAAGAAAAAACTTAACACCATTGCAGCTGTGAAATGAGTTTGAGAGTAGTATTTTAGTTCAAGTAAGTTGGAGGTTGCTTAAAATATTATTAAAAATGCTTTATAATCTTTTTTTCCAACACATAGACTTTTTTAATTTATTTTTTTATACAGCAGGTTGTTATTAGTTATCCATTTTATACACAACAGTGTATACATGTCAATCCCAATCGCCCAATTCATCACACCCCCACCCCCACCCCCCCGGCCACTTCCCCCCCCTTGGTGTCCATATGTTTATTCTCTACGTCTGTGTCTCTACTTCTGCCCTGCAAACCAGTACATCTGTACCATTTTTCTAGGTTCCACATATATGCGTTAATATACGCTATTTGTTTTTCCCTTTCTGACTTACTTCACTCCGTATGACAGTCTCTAGATCCATCCACATCTCTACAAATGACCCAATTTCGTTCCTTTTTATGGCTGAGTAATATTCCATTGTATATATGTACCACATCTTCTTTATCCATTCGTCTGTCGATGGGCATTTAGGTTGCTTCCATGACTTGGCTATTGTAAATAGTGCTGCAAAGAACATTGGGGTGCATGTGTCTTTTTGAATTATGGTTTTCTCTGGGTATATGCCCAGTAGTGGGATTGCTGGGTCATATGGTAATTCTATTTTTACTTTTTTAAGGAACCTCCATACTGTACTCCATAGTGGCTGTATCAATTTACATTCCCACCAACAGTGCAAGAGGGTTCCCTTTTCTCCACACCCTCTCCAGCATTTGTTGTTTGTAGATTTTCTGACAATGCCCATCCTAACTGGTGTGAGGTGATACCTCATTGTAGTTTTGATTTGTATTTCTGTAATAATTAGTGACGTTGACCAGCTTTTCATGTGCTTCTTGGCCATCTGTATGTCTGCTTTGGAGAAATGTCTATTTAGGTCTTCTGCCCATTTTTTGATTGGGTTGTTTGTTTTTTTAATATTGAGCTGCATGAGCTGCTATATATTTTAGAGATTAATCCTTTTTCCATTGCTTCATTTGCAAATATTTTCTCCCATTCTAAGGGTTGTCTTTTCATCTTGTTTGTAGTTTCCTTTGCTTTGCAAAAGCTTTTAAGTTTCATTATGTCCATTTGTTTATTATTGTTTTTATTTCCATTACTCTAGGAGGTGGGTCAAAAAAGATCTTGCTGTGATTTATGTCAAAAAGTGTTCTTCCTGTGTTTTCCTCTAAGAGTTTTATAGTGTCCAGTCTTACATTTAGGTCTCTAATCCATTTTGAGTTTATTTTTGTGTATGGGGCTAGGGAGTGTTCTAATTTCATTCTTTTACATGTAGCTGTCCAGTTTTCCCAGCACTGCTTATTGAAGAGACTTTCTTTTCTCCATTGTATATCCTTGCCTCCTTTGTCATAGATTAGTTGACCTTAGGTGCGTGGGTTTATCTCTGGGCTTTCTGTCCTGTTCCATTGATTTATATTTCTGTTTTTGTGCCACTACCATAGTGTCTTGATTACTGTAGCTTTGTAGTATAGTCTGAAGTCAGGGAGCCTGATTCCTCCAGCTCTGTTTTTCTTTCTCAAGATTGCTTTGGCTATTCGGAGTCTTTTGTGTTTCCATACGAATTGTCAAATTTTTTGTTCTAGTTCTGTGAAAAATGCCATTGGTAGTTTGATAGGGATTGCACTGAATCTGTAGATTGCTTTGGGTAGTATAGTCATTTTCACAATATTGATTCTTCCAATCCAAGAAAGTGGTATATCTTTCCATCTGTTTGTGTCCCCTTTGATTTCCTTCATCAGTGTCTTATAGTTTTCTGCATACAGGTCTTTTGTCTCCCTTGGTAGGTTTCTTTCAGATTTTTCATCATTAGTATATAGGAATGCAAGAGATTTCTGTGCATTAATTTTGTATCCTGCAACTTTACCAGATGCATTGATTAGCTCTAGTAGTTTTCTGGTGGCATCTTTAGGATTCTCTATGTATAGTATTATGTCATCTGCAAACAGTGACAGTTTTACTTCTTCTTTTCCAATTTGTATTCCTTTTATTTCTTTTTCTTCTCTGATTGCCGTGGCTAGGACTTCCAAAACTATGTTGAATGATAGTGGCGAGAGTGGACATCCTTGTCTTGCTCCTGATCTTAGAGGAAATGCTTCCAGTTTTTCACCATTGAGAATGATGTTTGCTGTGGGTTTGTCGTATATGGCCTTTATTATGTTGAGGTAGTTTCCCTCTATGCCCACTTTCTGGAGAGTTTTTATCATAAATGAGTGTTGAATTTTGTCAAAAGCTTTTTTGCATCTATTGAGATGATCACATGGCTTTTATTCTTCGATTTGTTAATATGGTGTATCGCATTGATTGATTTGCATATATTGAAGAATCCTTGCATCCCTGGGAAAAATCCCACTTGATCATGGTGTATGATCCTTTTCATGTGTTGTTGGATTCTGTTTGCTAGTATTTCGTTGAGGATTTTTGCATCTATATTCATCAGTGATATTGGTCTGTAATTTTCTTTTTTTGTAGTATCTTTGTCTGGTTTTTGGTATCAGCGTGATGGTGGCCTCATAGAATGAATTTGGGAGTGTTCCTTCCTCTGCAAATTTTGGAAGAGTTTGAGAAGGATGGGTGTTAGCTCTTCTCTAAATGTTTGATAGAATTCACCTGTGAAGCAATCTGGTCCTGGATTTTTGTGTGTTGGAAGATTTTTAATCACAGTTTCAATTTCATTACTTGTGATTGGTCTGTTCATATTTTCTATTTCTTCCTGGTTCAGTCTTGGAAGGTTTTACCTTTCTAAGAATTTGTCCATTTCTTCCAGGTTGTCCATTTTATTGGCATAGAGTTGCTTGTAGTAGTCTCTTAGGATGCTTTGTATTTCTGTGGTGTTTGTTGTAACTTCTCCTTTTTCATTTCTAATTTTATTTATTTATGTCCCCTCCCTCTTGATGAGTCTGGCTGATGGTTTATCAATTTTTTTTATTTCTCAAAGAACCAGCTTTTAGTTTTATTGATCTTTGCTGTTGTTTTCTTTGTTTCTATTTCAAAATATGCTTTATAATCTTCTAATGGTAGGCAGTCTAAATAGAATGTGTTAGTAATCTTTGGACTGTTAAGTGTGGGTGTTTCATTTCATTTTCTGACGATTTTTTTTAATTTAATTTATTTTTTATACAGCAGGTCTTTATTAGTTATCCATTTTATACATATTAATGTATATATGTCAATCCCAATCTCCCAATTCAACCCAACCCCCCCCACCCCACCCCCGCCACTTTCCGCCCTTGGTGTCCATACGTTTGTTCTCTACATCTGTGTCTCTTATTTCTGCCCTCCAAAGCGGTTCATCTGTACCATTTTTCTAGGTTCCACGTATATGCATTAATATACGATATTTGTTTTTCTTTCTGACTTCACACTGTATGAAAGTCTGTGGATCCATCCACGTCTCTACAAATGACCCAATTTCGTTCCTTTTTATGGCTGAGTAATATTCCATTGTATATATGTACCACATCTTCTTTATCTATTCATCTGTCAATGCTGACAATTTTCTTTTTTCCTTTTTCATTTATTTTTTTAAATTGAAGAATAGTTGATGTATGATATATGTTCAGGTGTACAAGATAATGATTCACAATTTTTAAAGGTTGTGCTCCATTTATAGTTATTATAAAATGTTGGCTATATTCCCTGTGTTGTTCAATATGTCCTTGTAGCCTACTTTATAAATAATAGTTTGTGCCTGTTAATCTCCTCCTACCTGTATGTTACCCTTCCCCCTTCCCTTTCCCCACTGGTAACCACTACTTTGTTCTCTATATGACAGTTTTCTTTTTTAAGCCAAGGATGAAGTAGAAGCTTTTAGAGCAAGAAATTTTATGAATGCATGTGAGTGCTTATATTTTGGACAGATTCCTGAAGAGCTTAGTTGGCATAGCTTGTGTTCTAAGGGAAGGTAGGTTACTTCCAGAGATCCTAGTTAATAAAATGTTGTCAAATTTCTGTCAACATATAACAAACAGAGGTCCCTAATTTGTGAATGGCAGGAGAAAAGTTGGTATTTAACAGTCTGGTAATGCTTTAGAAGTGTGATTTAGGGACTTTGCTGGCAATCCAGTGGTTAAGACTTCACCTCCAATGCACGGGGTACAGGTTTGCTCCTTGGAGGGGGAGCTAAGATCCTATATGCCTTGCAGCCAAAAAACCAAAATATAATAAAACAAGCAATATTGTAACAAATTCAATAAAGACTTAAAAAAAAAGTGTGATTTAAAAAAAAAAAGCACTCAAAATTTAACCGGCAAATATCCAAGACCTTTTCACTTTGTGTTTTGTTTGTTTTTGTTTGTCTGGAGTGTCTCATAATATTTTATCTGTATGTTCATTTATAAGTGTTTATAGAGAATTTTCCAAGTTTTCAGTTATGACCAAAGTGTTGTGAAATCAGTTTAGTAGGTCTTGACCAGTTTGGGTGTGGTTTTGTTTGGTTTGATTTGTTGAATGAGACTAACATTATTAGAGTGAATTTGGAAGTAATAAGGGTGAACGATCATGACCTTTGTTTCAGTTATACATATGTGTTTGTGTATAGTGTATTATGTATTTATTACTGTGGGTTGTGGCCAAAAAAACTTGAAAGCTACTGATTTTACAGGTTTCTTTCAGTACTACAGATATATAATCCACATCTACTTATTGAGCTATAAAGATACAAGAGATGGAAACAAAAAGTTGCAACAGTTTAAAAATATCAGTAACCAGAGGGATTTTACAAGAGAGCATTCATAGATTGTTAAATGAGTGGTATAGATACTACCTACCATTTGTTGAGGGCTCACAATGTGCCAGCACTATGCTAAGGGCTTTATATTCATTATTTCATTTGATTTTCACAAACATTTAACTGTAGGTACGTTTATTATCCCAATTTTACCATTGAAGAAATGAGTCTTAGTGAGGTTATGTAACAGCCTATTTCCCTGCTGAACACAGGGGCTGTTGCTCTTAACCATGTGTCCAAAATGAGGAAAGCTCCTTGGGCTGTGTTGCCTGGGAAGACTACCGGTGAAGGAGAAACGGCAGCTGAGCTTTGAGATAGGATTTGGTTAGGTACGGAGGAATTTGGAGAAAGCCATTTAATGTGTGGGAACAGAGATGGAGCAAATTGAGCACAAGTGTTAAAAGTCTCTACTCAGACTTTAACTTATTGAAATAATCAGTTGTCTGTCTCCGTTTCTAGGCTGCATGCTCTAGGGCCATTTGTTACTTATTTTATGTTTCCATTGCCTGTTGCCATGTCTGGCCCTTAATTGATACTCAGTAAAGCATTTCAAGAAATGAATGCCCCTTATCCATGCCTCAGCAGAGAAGCAAGTGGGAAAAGAACAGAGGCATCATTAGGTGTTAATATTGAATGACTTTATTACTCTAGAAATTGTCCTGTCAATTTTAGTAAGTCATAAAGGATATAACTGACATAGAATATGCTGGAACTCTTGTGTTGTTCAGCCTGTGGTGGATGGGGGTAAAGAGAAGCATAGACCTCAGATCTCTGTGTTTAGTGCCTTCCATCAGAAGTAACTACACTTGGTAAAGATGATACATCTGGTTTTCAGTGTTTTGGAAACCTCTCAATGTTTTAAAGTCAATTTGTTTAATTTGGTCAAATATTTATTGTTAGTTTGGAGAGTTTTGTTTTGTTTTGTTTTGTTTTTTAAATAGAACTAGCCCTGATGAGCTGTTTGTAATTACTTACATCACTGTATTTCTCAAGGTATACTTATACATTCAATCAGTTGAGAAAATGTTTCTCAGTGTTCACCTTGTTTCATCTCTGGTTAGAGCCAAAGGTTAAATAGGTACAGAGGCATGGTCCCTGCCACCATGTAGATTTCAGTCACCTAAAGAAATAGAATAATGTATTACATACATAACTATAGTATGAGATAGAATGTGAAAAATACTCAAGTTTGGTATGAGCTATAAGGGGCAGAGAGGACAAAGATAGCACTTTTGATTGAGACATCAAGAGTATTTTCCTCTCAGGCAGGCAAAAATACCATTCCAATTCCATTTTATACTCAGTGCTTCAGGATGAGATTAATTTCTGTAATGAATTTTAACATGTCTTATTTTCTGTTTTTTATATTCCCCACCAATATGTCAAAGAATTTGAGCTAGGAATTCATTGTTCAGTATGCTTGTACACTTGTATAAACATGTAAATACAAAGATACCTACTAAATATTATTTGTAATTTTAAAAAATAACAGGAATAACATAAATGCCTAAAAAGAGAAGATTGAGGAAATCATTATTTTTATAATGGAATATTAGATAGCTATTAAAAAGAATATGGCCAATCCATATTTATAGGCATTGAACAGTGTCTTGACTTTTCTATTAAGTGAAAAAACTAAGTGGTAAATAATATGTATAGTATCGTTGAATTTATGGGTTTTTTTTCTTTTTTTTTTTTAAAGAAGATGTTGGGGGTAGGAGTTAATTAATTAATTTATTTTTGCTGTGTTGAGTTTTCGTTTCTGTGCGAGGGCTTTCTCTAGTTGTGCCAAGTGGGGGCCACTCTTCATCGCGGTGCATGGGCCTCTCACTATCGCGGCCTCTCTTGTTGCGGAGCACAGGCTCCAGATGCGCAGGCTCAGTAGTTGTGGCTCACGGGCCTAGTTGCTCCGCGGCATGTGGGATCCTCCCAGACCAGGGCTCGAACCCGTGTCCCCTGCATTAGCAGGCAGATTCTCAACCACTGCGCCACCAGGGAAGCCCCGCATTTATGTTTTTATAAAGTATATACATATGTACATTTGTATATAGATAAAGTCTAGAAGGATACTATACAGGCTGTTAACAGTTGTAGACAACAGTTTCAAATTTGTATGCTTGGTGTACTGTTTGAACCATTTAAATAAGTATATATTGCTTTCCTGATAAAATAATAATAATCTCCCCCCCCCAATAATATTTTCCTCTCAAGTCTCAAGGATGCAACTTATAGTTGGTTTAAAAAAAATAAAAAAGAAAATGTATAGGTTTATGGGACCATCCACAGATTTCCAGCATGGCTAGATACAGATACTGAAGGAACATTGTCTTATTATCCATCACTTAACTCATTGTTTATCCTCTGCGTTGACCATTTTTTTAAATATTTTTTAAAGGCAAATATCTTAAGGTGTATTTAGCCTCATATGTAATTAAAGAACATAAATTGAAACAGACTGTATTAGTATTATATTTTTAATGATTTTAACAGAGTTTAAAAAGCATATATTGTGCTCTAGTCAGTCTGCTAAGGTGCAGTGGTTCTCAAACATAGTGAGACATCTGGGAAAGTTATAAAAAACAACTGGTAAGTGGAAGCCCATTCTAGAACAATTAAATCAGAATGTCTTTCATGCACATTCATCAATTATCCATCACCATAGCCTTGTGAGAAAACCCAGGTTTTACAAATGCCTGGGAGGTTAAATGACTTGCCCAAGGGACTGACATAGAGCAGTTTGAATTCTCAGCAAACTTGTAGAACCATGCTGTTCCTGCTTGCTTGGCTACTGTGTTGAAATCCATAAATATTCTGTCTATCCAGAGTTGATTATAATGTTGGGAATTGCAAAACAAGTTAGCATGGAAACATAAGACATCCTCCACTTTATATAACACCTTTGTTCCCATCGTTCCAACCAGCAGCCATGTTTGTTTGTTTGTTGTTGTTTTGGCCCCACTGTGCGGCAAGTGGGATCTTAGTTCCCTGACCAGGGATCCAACCCCCGCATATTGGAAGGGCGGAGTCTTAACCACTGGACCGCCAGGGAAATCCCATTGTGATGGTCTATCCCCTTTTTTCATCCTCAGTTTGACTTTTTAGAGGGGAAATAGAACAAGCAGTGTTCTTTTGGCTGTGTCTTCTTGTCACAGAAGTTTGCTGTTCTCTCTGTGTTCCTCTACCTAGAGCTGTTTTTTGTGCCTCTTGCCGCCTCTTTCCCCAAATGCTCAGATTATCTTAACCTTGAGTTTCCTATTCAGAGTCATGATACCTCTCTATTCTTTCAAGATTCGGTTCAATAATCACTTAGGTATGATGAAACTTTGGTTAAAAAAAAAATAACAAAACTCTGATAAAACTGCATTTATTCCCCTCCTTCAGTATATTACCTAGTTTTCTGAGTACATGTCTCCTCACATCTGATTGTGAGTTCTCAGCCTAAAGGAGCTATTTGGATCATACTCTTGTGCTGTACATGTCATTTGCTCTAGAAATGCTTTTTGAATCAATAGGTAATTGAGTGAAAAGAGGAGAGGTGGGCTTATGAGAAAACCCTGCATTTAATCTGTTCACTTACTGTTTCTAGCAGTGAGAAGCTGTATTGGCATTTTTTTTTTTTTAATTAAAAAAACTTTTTTTGGCTGCGTTGGGTCTTTGTTGCTGCCTGCGGGCTTTCTCTAGTTGCGGCGAGCGGGGGCTACTCTTCGTTGTGGTGCTCGGGCTTCTCATTGCGGTGGCTTCTCTTGTGGAGCACTAGGCGTGTGGGCTTCAGTAGTTGTGGCACTCAGGCTCAGTAGTTGTGGCTTGCAGGCTCTAGAGCTTAGGCTCTGTAGTTGTGATGCACAGGCTTTGTTACTCTGCGGCATGTGGGATCCTCGTGGACCAGGGCTGGAACCCGTGTCCCCTGAATTGGCAGGCGGATTCTTAACCACTGCGCCACCAGGGAAATCCCCATATGCATGCTTTTAAATGATTTGGTTTCTTTTTATTATACTTGTTTAATATTTTCTAATTTACATTTTATTATAATCAGACTACTTGGCTAGTATAATATTCACATGTTAGAATTAAGTAAGGTTTTCTTTGTGGCCTATTTTACAACCAGTTTTTATAGGTGTCCCACAAAAAATTCAAAAGAGGGCATAGTTTCTGTAAGCTCACAATTTTTATTTGTATCTTCTAAAGTCAGCTTTATTAATTACATAATTCTAATTACCTTTAGTGGAAGTCAGATTGAAGTGGTAAAGACACAGTAATTGATTTTGTTGCTGCTATACAGGACATAAAGTTTCATTTTCTTTTTCAAGACTATATAATAGTATTGTATAATTTTATCAGGAGATGCGTAATCCCTGATTTTCTCTTTTTTGTGATGTTAGTAACTGTCCTACATCTGTTAGATATTGCAAAATGGTGATACCTTTTATTCTTCATGAACTTAGTGAATTTAAACATACATTGTAGTTAATTATCATGATTCATGGTTTCATTTTTGGCTGGTGAGACCTATACAACTTGACTCCTATGCTCTTTATTTTTTATTTTTTTGGCCGCTGCACAGCTTGTGGAATCTTAGTTCCCCCACCAGGAATTGATCCCGGGTCACAGCAGTGAAAGCACCAGAGTCCTAGCCACTGCACTGCCAGGGGATCCCTTCTGTGCTCTTCTAAGTAGGAGTTTAGTAGATTTTTTAATTAAGATAATAGTAGAAATGCAGAAATATTGATTACCTGATTTTAAACATACAACAGAGGTTGATATGAAATGTTTTTACATGTTAATTTTAATTATAATAAATTATGCCTGTTTACTTTAGAAGAGTTTGAATGAACAGAGGTATATAGAAGAACATGAAGTAGTTTGACCATCAAGAGGTAACACTTTAGCGCTGTACATCCTGGGTCGGCGTAGCCATGGCGGCTCGTGTCCTTTGCGCCTGTGTCCTTCGACTGCCTGCAGCCTTCGCGCCGCTGCCCAGGCTCCCCACGCTGGCCGCGGCCCTGCCGCTCAGCACCACCCTGTTCCCCTCGGCGGCCCGGACGAGGCCTGGGGCTCCGCAGCCGGCCTTTGTACTTGCACAGGTTCCAGGCGAAGTTACACAGCTGTGCCACCAGTATAGGGACGCACCCCCTTTGACATTAGAGGGAATCAAGGACCATGTTCTTTAGGTCTTGAAACTCTATGACAAGACTGACCCAGAAAAGCTCTTAGTAAATTCTCATTTTATGAAGGACCTCGGCTTAGACAGTTTGGACCAAGTGGAGATTATCATGACCATGGAAGACGAATTTGGGTTTGAAATTCCTGATCTAGATGTGGGGAAGTTAATGTGCTCACAAGAAATTGTAGATTACATTGCAGATAAGGAGGAGGTATATGAATAAAATATCAGACCCTTTTTCTTCACTGAGAGAAGACTCAGAAGATGCTGGCGAGTGTCTGAAAGTGAGAATGCATTTCTGCATCATTGCTGACTGACAGAGTAACTCTGTTTAGACTTGTACTTAAATTATCTTGTGTTTTTTGCCCTTTGAAAATAAATCTGTAAAACCAAAAACAAAGAAAAAAGGTAACACTTTATAGTGTTTATTTTTATTTATTTTTTGCGGTACGCGGGCCTCTCACTGTTGTGGCCTCTCCTGTTGCGGAGCACAGGCTCTGGACGCACAGGCTCAGCAGCCATGGCTCACAGGCCCAGCCGCTCCGCGGCATGTGGATCTTCCCGGACCGGGGCACGAACCCATGTCCCCTGCATCGGCAGGCGGACTCTCAACCACTGCGCCACCAGGGAAGCCCCTATTTTTTAATTTTAATGCATGATTGTTTCTTTTTTATTTAGTTACATATTGTGAATGTTTTGTATCCTGATTTTTTATATATTACATTTCACATCCATAAAAATTCTTTGAAAACAATTTTAAATGACTACATTGTAGTCTAAAGGCATAAACCACAATTTAACAAACCATTCTCTTATATCAGACTTCTAGGGTTTTTTCAGGAAATTTTTATTAATTGCAAATGTGCACTTGAAAAGCTTTTTGGTATTTTGATTTTGATATTCTGAATTTTTATTTAAGACATATTGCTAGATGTGACATTGAAGGAAAAAAATCATCCATAAATACTTTTAAGTACTTTCAATGACAATATTTAAATTCTGGTTTTTAAAATTTCAAGCTAAAGTTTCATTTTTTTGCCTTGTAAGTAGGACTACTCAAAATAAAACACTTAAGGTTAAATTTCATTGCAAATGTTGTATATGTTTTATAATAACAAATAGTCTTAATGTTGCTCTGAAATGATGTTAATTTTACTTTACTGATGGATATAGAACCTTAGAAACCCAGTGACTGCCTTGAAGAAAACTAACTGATGAATGACAGAACTTGTATTGAAAACCAATATTTTTAGCCTCTAGCCAAGATCCAATTCTTAGTTCATTTCAATAGTGCTGTATAATTTTATACTTTACTTAAATTTCCTTCGATATATAATAAACTTGTCTTCAGGATATATAGTAGAAAGAACCTTGACAGCATTGTACATTTCGTTAACTAATTGCTGTTCCTGGCATGCCACTGTCTTTCTTTACTTGCAATTAAAAGTTAAAGCATTTGGGACTTCCCTGGTGGCGTAGTGGTTAAGAATCCGCCTGCCAATGCAGGGGACACGGGTTCGAGCCCCGGGAAGATCCCACATGCTGCGGAGCAACTAAGTCTGTGCGCCACAACTACTGAGCCCACGTGCCACAACTACTGAAGCCCTCACACCTAGAGCCTGTGCTTCACAACAAGAGAAGCCCATGCACCGCAACGAAGAGTAGCCCCCGCTCACCACAACTAGAGAAAAGCCCGCGCGCAGCAATGAAGACCTGATGCAGCCAAAAATAAATAAATAAAATTTTTTTAAAAGATTAAAGCATTTGATTAATACACTTGATTAATTCACTGTAGGGTTGTGAGGAGGAAGCAGTTGAAAAATGCTTTTGTATTATCTTTTACTGTTTTTTTTACCCCTATGGGAGGATGGAACATAATGACTTGTCATCTATATATTCTGGATAGTTTAAGAAAATATCCTATTCAGAAGTTCAATCCTGACTGTTACCAAGGTTTTCAAGTATTTTAATAGAAATTTTTAGTCGTAAAATGTAATGTGCAAATTTATTGGAAAAAGAGAATGGACTGTCTCTAAATATGGTCTAAAGTAGAATTCTTGAGCATAAATATATAGAAAAAACTGGAGTCGTTTTTGTAAAATGGAGACTCTCAGCCTCCATTCTCAATATATTTTAAAATTTCCTTTTTTTTTAAAGAAACAACTTTGCTGCATTTAACACTCCCAGTATTTTCGATGGACTAGATTTAAGATGGAGCGTAGGAATGTGCATTTTAAACAGTCTAATGTCTAATAGACATTTACTAGGTAATGTCAAGCAGTTTTTCCAGAGTGGTTATACCACTTTATACACACATCAGTAGCCTATGAAAGGTCTGGTTCCTCCATGTTCTGACCAAAACTGGGTATTGTTGGGCTTTTTAATTTTAGCCAGTCTGGTGGTATGAAGTGGTACCCTATTGTGGTTAGTTTTTTTTTTTTCTTTTAAATTTTTTAATTTAATTCAATTTTTTTTTATATACAGCAGATTCTTATTACTCATCAATTTTATACACAGCAGTATATACAAGTCAATCCTAATCGCCCAATTCATCACACCACCATCCCCACCCCCGCATGGCTTTCCCCCCTTGGTGTCCGTACATTTGTATATCTGTGTCTCAACTTCTGCCCTGCATACTGGTTCATCTGTACCATTGTTCTAGTTTCCACATACATGCCTTAATATACAATATTTGGTTTTTTCTTTCTGACTTACTTAACTCTGTATGACAGTCTCTAGATCCATCCACGTCTCAACAAATGACCCCATTTCGTTCCTTTTTATGGCTGAGTAATATTCCATTGTATATATGTACCACATCTTCTTTATCCATTCGTCTGTCAGTGGGCATTTAGGTTGCTTCCATGACCTGGCTATTGAAAATAGTGCTGTAATGAACATTGGGGTGCATGTGTCTTTTTGAATTATGGTTTTCTCTGGGTATATGCCCAGTAGTGGGATTGCTGGATCATATGGTAATTCTATTTTTAGTTTTTTTTTTTTAATCTTTAAAACACATACGTTTATTTTTCATTCACCTGATGTTGGCGCTGGGTCTGGGAGACTCTTCCAAGGGTTGGCTCAATGGTAAAGGCTGCTTCGACCTATTTTTAGTTTTTTAAGAAACCCCCATACTGTTCTCCATACTGGCTGTATCAATTTACATTCCCACCAACAGTGCAAGAGGGTTCCCTTTTCTCCACACCCTCTCCAGCATTTGTTGTTTGTACATTTTCTGACGATGCCCATTCTAACTGGTGTGAGGTGATACCTAATTGTAGTTTCGATTTGCATTTCTCTAATAATTAGTGATGTTAAGCAGCTTTTGATGTGCTTCTTGGCCATCTGTATGTCTGCTTTGGAGAAATGTCTATTTAGGTCTTGTGCCCATTTTTGGATTGGGTTGTTTTTTTAAAATCGAGCTGCATGAGCTGTTTATATATTTTGGAGATTAATCCTTTGTCCATTGATTCGTTTGCAAATATATTCTCTCATTCTGAGGGTTGTCTTTTCATCTTGCTCATGGTTTCCTTTGCTGCGCAAAAGCTTTTAAGTTTCATTAGGTCCCATTTGTTTATTATTGTTTTTATTTCCATTACTCTAGGAGGTGGATCAAAAAAGATCTTGCTGTGATTTATGTCAAAGAGTGTTCTTCCTATGTTTTCCTCTAAGACTTTTATAGTGTCTGGTCTTACATTTAGGTTTCTAATCCATTTTGAATTTATTTTTGTGTATGGTGTTAGGGAGTGTTCTAATTTCATTCTATTAAATGTAGCTGTCCAGTTTAACCAGCACCACTTATTGAAGAGACTGTCTTTTCTCCATTGTATATCCTTGCCTCCTTTGTCCTAGATTAGTTAACGATAGGTACATGGGTTTATCTCTGGGCTTTCTATCTTGTTCCATTGATCTATGTTACTGTTTTTGTGCCAGTACCATATTGTCTTGATTACTGTAGCTTTGTAGTATAGTCTGAACTCAGGGAGTCTGATTCCTTCAGCTCCTTTTTTTCCCTCAAGACTGCTTTGACTATTCGGGTTCTTTGTGTCTCCATACAAATTTTAAGATTTTTTGTTCTAGTTCTGTAAAAAATGCCATTGGTAATTTGCTAGGGATTGCATTGAATCTGTAGATTGCTTTGGGTAGTATAGTCATTTTCACAATATTGATTCTTCCAATCCAAGAACATGGAATATCTCTCCATCTGTTGGTATCATCTTTAATTTTTTCATCACTTACAGTTTTCTGCATACAGGTCTTTTGTCTCCCTTGGTAGGTTTATTCCTAGGTATTTTATTCTTTTTGTTGCAGTGGCAAATGGGAGTGTTTCCTTAAATTCTCTTTCACATTTTTCATCATTAGTTTATAGGAATGCAAGAGATTTCTGTGCATTAATTTTGTATCCTGCAAGTTTACCACATTCATAGATTAGCTCTAGTAGTTTCCTGGTGGCATCTTTAGGATTCTCTATGTATAGTATCATGTCATCTGTAAACAGTGACAGTTTTACTTCTTATTTTCCAATTTGTATTCCTTTTATTTCTTTTTCTTCTCTGATTGCCGTGGCTAGGACTTCCAAAACTATGTTGAATAATAGTGGTGAGAGTGGACATCCTTGTCCGTTCCTGATCTTAGAGGAAATGCTTTCAGTTTTTCACCATTGAGAATGATGTTTGCTGTGGGTTTGTCGTATACTACCTTTATTACGTTGAGGTAGTTTCCCTCTATGCCCACTTTCTGGAGAGTTTTTTATCATAATTGGGTGTTGAATTTTGTCAAAAGCTTTTTCTTCATCTGTTGAGATGATCATATGGTTTTTATTCTTCAGTTTGTTACATGGTGTATCCCATTGATTGATTTGCGTATATTGAAGAATCCTTGCATCCCTGGGAAAAATCCCACTTGATCATGGTGTATGATCCTTTTCATGTGTTGTTGGATTCTGTTTGCTAGTATTTTGTTGAGGATTTTTGCATCTATATTCATCAGTGATATTGGTCTGTAATTTTCTTTTTTTGTAGTATCTTTGTCTGGTTTTGGTATCAGGGTGATGGTGGCCTCAGAGAATGAGTTTGGGAGTGTTCCTTCCTCTGCGGTTTTTTGGAAGAGTTTGAGAAGGATGGTGTTAGCTCTTCTCTAAAAGTTTGATAGAATTCACCTGTGAAGCAATCTGGTCCTGGACTTTTGTTCGTTGGAAGATTTTTAATCACAGTTTCAATTTCATTACTTGTGATTGGTCTGTTCATATTTTCTATTACTTTCTGGTTCAGTCTTGGAAGGTTATACTTTTCTAAGAGTTTGTCCATTTCTTCTAGGTTGTCCATTTTATTGGCATAGAGTTGCTTGTAGTAGTCGCTTAGGATGCTTTGTATTTCTGCAGTGTCTGTTGTAACTTCTCCTTTTTCATTTCTAATTTTATGGATTTGAGTCCTCTCCCATTTTCTTGATGAGTATGGCTAATGGTTTATCAATTTTGTTTATCTTCTCAAGGAACCAGCTTTTAGTTTTATTGATATTTGCTATTGTTTTCTTTGTTTCTATTTCATTTATTTCTGCTCTGATCTTTATGATTTCTTTCCTTCTGCTTACTTTGGGTTTTGTTTGTTCTTCTTTCTCTGGTTCCTTTAGGTGTAAGGTTAGATTGTTTATTTGAGATGTTTCTTGTTTCTTGAGGTAGGCTTGTATAGCTATAAACTTCCCTCTTAGAACTGCTTTTGCTGCATCCGATAGGTTTTGGATCATCATGTATTCATTGTCATTTTTCTCTAGGTATTTTTTGATTTCTTCAGTGATCTCTTGGTTATTTAGTAACGTATTGTTTAGCCTCCATGTGTTTGTTGCTTTTTACGTTTTTTCCCCTGTAATTGATTTCTAATCTCATAGCATTGTGGACAGAAAAGATGCTTGACATGGTTTCAGTTTTCTTAACTTTACTGAGGCTTGGTTTGTGACCCACGATGTGATCTATCCTGGAGAATGTTCCATGCGCACTTGAGAAGAAAGTGTAATCTGCTGTTTTGGGGTGGAATGTCCTATAAATATCAATTAAATCTATCTGGTCTATTGTGTCATTTAAAGCTTCTGTTTCTTTCTTTATTTTCATTTTGGATGATCTGTCCATTAGTGTAAGTGAGGTGTTAAAATCCCCCACTATTATTGTGTTACTGTCGATTTCCTCTTTTATAGCTGTTAGCAGTTGTCTTATGTATTGAGGTGCTCCTGTGTTGGGTGCATATATATTTATAATTGTTATATCATCTTTTTGGATTGATCCCTTGATCATTATGTAGTGTCCTTCCTTGTCTGTTGTAACATTCTTTATTTTAAAGTCTACTTTATCTGATATGAGTATTGCTACTCTTTTGATTTCCATTTGCATGGAATATCTTTTTCCATCCCCTCACTTTCAGTCTGTATGTGTCCCTAGGTCTGATGTGGGTCTCTTGTAGACAGCATATATATCGGTCTTGCTTTTGTATCCATTCAGCGAGCCTGTGTCTTTTGGTTGGAGCATTTAATCCATTCACGTTTAAGGTAATTATCGGTATGTATGTTCCTATTACCATTTTCTTAATCGTTTTGGGTTTGTTTTTGTAAGTCCTTTTCTTCTCTTGTGTTTCTCACTTAGAGAAGTTCCTTTAGCATTTGTTGTAGAGCTGGTTTGGTGGCGCTGAATTCTCTTACCTTTTGCTTCTCTGTAGCGCTCTTGATTTCTCCATCGAATCTGAATGAGGTCCTTGCCAGGTAGAGTAATCTTGGTTGTAGGTTCTTCCCTTTCATCACTTTAAGTATATCAATCCACTCCCTCCTGGCTTGTAGTGTGTCTGCTGAGAAATCATCTGTTAACCTTATGGGAGTTCCCTTGTATGTTATTTGTCATTTTTCCATTGCTGCTTTCAGTAATTTTCTTTGTCTTTAATTTTTGCCAATTTGATCACTATGTGTCTTGGCGTGTTTCTCCTTGGGTTTATCCTGTATGGGAATCTCTGCGCTTCCTGGACTTTGGTGGCTGTTTCCTTTCCCATGCTAGTAAAGTTTTCGACTATAATCTCTTCAAATATTTTCTCTGGTCCTTTCGCTCTCTCTTTTCCTTCTGGGACCCCTATAATGCCAATGTTCTTGCATTTAATGTTGTCCCAGAGGTCTCTTAGGCTGTCTTCATTTCTTTTCATTCTTTATTTTTTATTCTGTTCCACAGCAGTGAATTCCACCATTCTGTCTTCCAGGTCACTTATCTGTTCTTCTGCCTCAGTTATTCTGCTATTGATTCCTTCTAGTGTAGTTTTCATTTCAGTTATTGTATTGTTCATCTCTGTTTGTTTCTTCTTTAATTCTTCTAGGTCTTTGTTAAATGTTTCTTGCATCTTCTCCATCTTTGCCTCCACTCTTTTCCGAGGTCCTGGATCGTCTTCACTATCATTATTCTAAATTGTTTTTCTGGAAAGTTGCCTATCTCCACTTCATTTAGTTGTTTTTCTGGGGCTTTATCTTGTTCCTTCATCTGGTACATAGCCCTCTGCCTTTTCATCTTGTCTATCTTTCTGTGAATATGGTTTCTGTTCCACAGGCTGCAGGACTGTAGTTCTTCTTGCTTCTGCTGTCTGCCCTCTGGTGGATCTGTGTGGAGATCTGTGGATCTGTGTGGAGGCTATCTATGTGGCTTGTGTAAGTTTCCTGATGGGAGGGACTGGTGGTGGGTAGAGCTGACTGTTGCTCTGGTGGGCAGAGCTCAGTAAAACTTTAATCTGCTTGACTGCTGATGGGTGGGGCTGGGTTCCCTCCCTGTTGGTTGTTTGGCCTGAGGGAACCCAACACTGGAGCCTTCCTGGGTTCTTTGGTGGGGCTAATGACAGACTCTGGGAGGGCTCGTGCCAAGGAGTACTTCCCAGAACTTCTGCTACCAGTGTCCTTGTCCCCATGGTGAGCCACAGCCACCCCCTGCTTCTGCAGGTGACCCTCTAACACTATCAGGTAGGTCTGCTTCAGTCTCCCCTGGGGTCACTTTTCCTTCTCCTGGGTCCTTATGCGCACACTACTTTGTGTGTGTCCTCCAAGAGTGGAGTCTCTGTTTCCCCCAGTCCTGTCGAAGTCCTGCAATCAAATCCCACTAGCCTTCAAAGTCTGATTCTCTAGGAATTCCTCCTCCCATTGCTGGACCCCCAGGTTGCAAAGCCTGACGTGGGGCTCAGAACCTTCACTCCAGTGGGTGGACTTCTGTGGTATAAGTGTTCTCCAGTCTGTGAGTCACCCACCCAGCAGTTATGGGACTTGATTTTACTGTGATTGCGCCCCTCCTACCATCTCATTGTGGCTGCTCCCTTGTCTTTGGATATGGGGTATCTTTTTTGGTGAGTTTTGGTGTCGATGATTGTCCAGCAGCTAGTTGTGATTCTGGTGTTCTCACAAGAGGGAGTGAGAGCACGTCCTTCTACTCCGCCATCTTGGTTCCCGTCCCCTATTGTGGTTTTAATTTGATTTTAGTGATGAACAATGATGTTGAGTATCTTTTCATATGCTTATCAGTCATGTGGATGTTGTCTTTTGAGAAGTGCCTTCCTGAGTCTTTTGCCCATTGTTTATTTGGTTGTGTTTATTATTGATTTGAAGGAGTTCTTAAGTAGTTTGGGGAAGTACTTCGTCAGATGGTGATATGTATTCCAAATATCTGACTGGGCTTTTTTATTTTCAGTGGTGTTTTATTGTGAATAGAAGTTCCTGATTTTAATGAAGACCAGTTATTAATTTTCTTCTTTTAGTACTTTTTGTGTTCTTCAGAAGAAGTCTTGGCCTTTTTTTTTTTTTTTTTTTTTGCGGTACGCGGGCCTCTCACTGTTGTGGCCTCTCCTGTTGCGGAGCACAGGCTCTGGACGCGCAGGCTCAGCGGCCATGGCTCACAGGCCTAGCTGCTCCGCAGCATGTGGGATCTTCCCGGACCGGGGCACGAACCCATGTCCCCTGCATCGGCAGGCGAACTCTCAACCACTGTGCCACCAGGGAAGCCCTTGGTCTGTGTTTTGAGAAATGCTGAGGCAGGAATCACTTTCTGCTTGGCAAGAACTATTTGCTGTTGACAGGGCAAATAGGTTTCTGAGTAATCCCCCTAAAATCTCTAGTTTTGTCAGCAGTTCTAGCTCCTCTAAGAATCCCTGGGTTTGTCTCTTCTTTTCATAGTATTAAATTTTGGACTCTATGAATTTTATGTCCCTAATGTTTACACAATTTATACTACAGTAAAAAGGCTTGTAGGTAAATTATTTCAGTTGCTTAGAGCAGTGTTTCTTCAATTTTTCCACAGAAGTCTTTTAGCCACAAGGGAGAGTAAGTGCATAACCGCAGGGGCACTTGGAGCCCTGTCAAGGCCTGAGGTAGCCACTGGGAATAAGAAATGTTTCATTGGACTCTTCTGTTTTATCTTTAAAATATGTGCTGTTTCTTAGGGGATATGGTTTGTTTTCACTTGAAAGTAGCATTTAAATGATTCTAGCTTTTACTGCTAAATTTAGAGTGAAATTGAGGGAGGCTTCAGGAGTCTGTACCATGTTCATTCAGCAGCCTGAAGTATCTCTGGCAGCCCTGGGCTTAGGGTCTCTATGTATTGTCTTCATTAGCCCATTTCCTTTACCAGGCCTAGGTGGTTAAGAAACTTTCACGGTAATTACTGACAGGCAAAACAATATCTCAGGTCTCATTGCTGTCTCCCCTCACCGCCCCCACCCCCGCCCCAATACTGTTTGATCGCCTAGTACTAAGGTGAAATCATGGGATTATACCTTGAAAGTTCAGACAGACAAGAGCTGAATAAATATGCAGCAGCCTGAGAAAATTAAAAAAAAGAGTGCTCTTATTGGACCAAGAATATTGAGGATTTTCTGGAAAAAGAAAAACAGGTATTCTAATTTTAGAAGTTAAACGCAAGTTTAATTTGATCTTAGCTGTTGGGGAAGTGCTAAAGATCATATAAGGAATGTTAATGCTGTGTCTTCTGTTGAATTATGTATTTGTCTATAAAATGGTCTTCCTCAAAGGAGTTTATGATTTTAAATATCCAGTAATTTGTTCTAAGTAAGTTTTTGTTCCTTAAGTTTTAGTTACTTCTGAATCCTTAACTATGCGATGCTTAGTCATTCTTGCTTTTTGGGACACCTTTTCCTTAAATTGCTTATAGTTGACGCTTTTGTTTACATTGAGTTCCTAAAGTTAAAAAATTGAAAACATATAATTCTGAGATAAAATACTGTGCTTTTTTGGTAGCAACATAATTTTATTATAGTTATGAGTTAATGCCTAGAAACAAATAGTACAAGTTAGGTAACGCTGTATTGTTTCAGGATTCTCAGTAAGCGTTCATCAAAGATTCTTGTGGTTAAAACAGTAAACTTCTATGTCTGTACTCTTTTGTTCTGTTTTATAATGTTGTGATATGATGTTTTTAAGTAGTTTCAGCAAGTCATTAGGTAGATTGTTATTCTGAATGAGCACTTGCTTAATAAAGGAAAGGGTGCAGAGGGATTCTTTTCAGGTTACCGTGTCCAAAGGCCAGTTAAAACCATGCAAAAAGAAAAGAGCAGTGTTATAATTGGTCATTAAATGTTGATGTGAATTCAGTTATTATAACTGAATTATAAGTTTTTTGTCAATAAAGTACTTATTTGGTAATCTCTTAATTAAAATATAGAGTAAGTCTTTCCTGCACAGTGATGAGTGTGCAGTGTGATAAAATGTTTGACATCAAAGACTTTTGAAATTAAAGTGTAACAATACATATTTTTTTTTATTGTGGCAAACTCTTAAATTTACCCTCTTAACAATTTTTAAGTGTACAGTATGGTATTGTTAACTGTGTGTACATTGTTATACAACAGATCTCTAGAATTTTTCATCTTGTATGACTGAAACCCTATACCCATTGTACAATAGCTCCCTGTCTGCCTTCCCAGCCCCTGGCAACCACCATTCTGTTCCTATGAGTTTGATTACTTTAGATACTGCGTATAAGTGGAATCATGCAGGATTTGACTTTTTTTGATTGTCTTATTTCACTTAGCATAATGTCCTCAAGGTCCATCTGTGTTTTAGCATATGACAGCTTTCTTCTTAAAGGCTGAATAATATTCCATTGTGTATATATGTGTGTGTGTGTGTATGTGTGTGTGTGTGTGTGTATATATATATATATATATATATATATAACATTTTCTTTATCCATTTGTCTGTTGGTGGACATTTATGTTACTTCCACACTTTGGCTATGTGAATAATGCTGCAATGAACATGAATGTATCACGATATCTATTTTTAAAGGCTGTATCGATTTTTCTCTTGCAGATATATTCGACTTTATGGGAGAAAATTTAGCAAAGAAGATCATGTTCTTTTTATCAAATTATTATATGAGCTGGTATCAATTCCAAAACTGGAAATCAGCATGATGCAGGGATTTGCACGTCTCTTAATCAACTTGTTAAAGTAAGTCAATGTCCTGTGATTTCTGCTAAGATTTTTTTTTTTTTTTCTTCAAGGTTTTAGGGAATGAGGAGAGCTAAGTGTTCTTTGGTAAGAAGACCAAGTCCCAAATTACCGTTTTGGAAAAAGATTGCAGAAAACTTTATCATAAGTTTAAACCCCATGTGTTAATTAACCTTTTAATTAAGATTCCTTTTTCTCCATGAAGTCTTCTCTTCTCTAGCATATACTGAACTATATGTTGTCTATTTGTTTCATTTATACTAATTACCTTCCCTTATGTAGACTGTAAGATCCTTGTGAAGACAGGGATCATTTATTCTTTTGCTTATCCCAGGCACCCAGCACAATTCGGGAAACACTAAGTACTCCATAAATAGTGTGGGAAAGTATGAAACTCATCTACAATAATGGTGGCACAAATTTTAATGCCTCTTTTTACCTGGTGCCCCTTGAGGTTTGGACAGCAGCAAAAGTCCTGGTGCACTGTTCTTCCTCCTACCATGTTTTGCCAGTGAGTGGCTGAGGATGGGGAAAAGCAAAACCCACTGTGATGACAGCAGCATTTAACAACTGTTCTCCCAGTGTAGTATGTGTAGTATACACACCCTGAGCAAGCATACACACATGTATTTACTCTTTCTTTAATTAGGAAAAAGGAACTTCTTTCAAGAGATGACTTGGAGTTACCTTGGAGACCACTTTATGACATGGTGGAAAGAATATTATATTCCAAGACAGAGCACCTGGGATTAAATTGGTTTCCTAAGTAAGTATTTCCATTTAAAGTACTTTTGGGGAGCACTTTTGGGGACTCTTAGGGGTTTGATCATAATAGAGAAATGTTGGGTTACTTGAGATAAGCAAGCAAATACACATTTTAATGTGCTCATTTTTATGTATTTTGACTCCTAAAACAATTTATTGCCCTCTTTAAGCTATATCTGAAGCTGCACTTAAGAATTTCCCACCACCATATCTCTAACAGCTAACATCACCATACTGGCCAAAGAAAACAAGAGATTTTTGTTTGAAATCTAATATTTTGTCATGCACATTTGGCATTCTTCATAGTATATCCACATATGTTTTAATTCTTCAACTAAAATGAATGCTTCAAAAGGAGGAGCTTCGCGTATTCCAGGGGGCACCCACATCCCAGAGCACACACACTCCCAGTTAAAGGAGCATCAGTTTCAGTGATTGACTGTGTTATAGTACAAATTATTCAAATGCACGGTCTTTGGTTTATGTTATTTTCTAGTAATGTTTAGACATAATAAGACTATAAATCTCTGGCTGTTTATGGCTTCTTGTACACACATCCTGACTCTTCCAGATCTCTAATTTTGGTACATTTTGTATTTAATTCTGAACCTTTACAGAGTACAGTATAATCATCTGTCCTTTTTGATTAATAGTGATTTCAGGCTTGACTGCAAAGTGTCATTTTTCCCTGTTAACAAGGGTTTGTCCAGTTGTGATCTAGCTCTTAATTTTCTCAGTCTTAGCGTGTTTGGCTTAAAATACTCTTAAATTTGTGATTGAGGTTTATTTTTAGGAAATCTTTTTTTAAACTTTTAATAGCTGTTTCCTCTTATTATCTAGAGTTGTTTCTCATATACATATGCACTCATTTTCTGAGGAACACCATTTTATATGCCTGTATTATTTTCCTTTTTCTCTTTTATAAATGAAGTCTTTGAACATTTATTTCTGTGGTTTTTCTCTCAATCCTAGACATGTTTACATATCTACCCAGTTTAGTTCATTTAATCCATGATTAATCCTCAGGCCTCACTTAAGTCAGCAGTCGTAAGTGAATTTTTTTGAAAATGACTGCTGATGACAGACTTTAAAGACTTTTAGGTCATAGGTAAAGAGTGAAATGATGTAAGTGGAAAGAGTAAAAAAAAAAAACAAACTATAGGTAATTGTGAACTTAGGCCCTAATTGTTTTTTGGACAGTAGTCACAAATACTCTCAGAAGGTATTTCAGTCAGTCACATGGTCAGAAGGTATTTATTTCTTGAAGATTTCATGTGTTAAAACAGGGAAACCCATTTCAACCATAAAAGTGGCAGAATTCATCATGAAACTAAAGGGTGCAATGTTCAAGTGTGTTTTTACTAATATTTATTATGAAAACCCCAAATTTAACATGAAAGATTACTTTTGAGTTTTATTTCTGTCGGAGGGAGCATGGAACAGACTGGATTGACTAGACCTCAAGATCTGAGCCTATTGAACTTTTTTTTTTTACAGCTGTTTATTTTATTTTATTATTATTTTTTTTGGCTGTGTTGGGTCTTTGTTGCTGTGCGCGGGCTTTCTCGAGTTGCGGTGAGCGGGGGCTACTCTTTGTTGAGGTGCGCGGGCTTCTCATTGCGGTGGCTTCTCTTGTTTTGGAGCACAGGCTCTAGGTGCACAGGCTTCAGTAGTTGCAGCATGCAGGCTCAGTAGTTGTGGCTCGCGGGCTCTAGAGCGCAAGCTCAGTAGTTGTGGTGCACAGACTTAGTTTCTCCGCGGCATGTGGGATCTTCCTGGACCAGGGATTGAACCCGTGTACCCTGCATGGGCAGACGGATTCTCAACCACTGGGCCACCAGGGAAGTCCTGAGCCCATTGAACTTTTGACTAGAATCACCATTTCATATATTTCAGGGACCTTTAAATGGAGTTCAAAATCAGTTATCTTTCTAAAATTTTCCTGGCTCATTTTTTGACTGCCTTTGAAAGTCTTTGGTAAATCATGGGGGAGGGAAAGCTATTCCTTCAGTAATTTCTCCTTCTTCAGCATTTCTTTTACTTCTCTATAACCAAGTGTCACACTTCCTGCCCTGACAGGTGTAACTTTGCAAAAGCAGCCACTTTTTTTTTTAAGTACTATGTCGTTATTAATAAATATCTATGGCTTACCTCTTCAGCGATGCCATTGTTTTCCAGGAAATTTTGTTAACGCTTATTACTGTTAGTGTCAATCATTGTTTATAGTTCCCTCCCTGCATCTTGATACTAATTACCATGTCATTTCCTGAAGCTTCACATCATCCTTGCTGTTATGGAAACCTTCCTTAAAAGTTTCACCTTGGCTGTCCTTGGTCTTTTGAAGAGACATCAAGTCTTTGATGAAATCTTTACTTGGTTTACAGTGTGACTCTTAACTCTAATAGACTTTTGTATTCTGTAGATAACTATTCCAAAATGAAATTCATAAATAGCATGACCTTTCTACACTCAAAAATAAATATAAATAATGTTTTAACCATAAAAGAAATAATGGGAAAGTAGTTTATTATAAAGCAATATATATTTCAAACATGCATGCACTATTATACTAAAAAACGCAGTATAGGAGACTTCTCTGGTGGTCCAGTGGTTAAGAATCCACCTTTCAGTGCAGGGGACGTGGGTTTGATTCCTGGTCGGGGAGCTAAGATCCCACATGCCATGGGGCAACTAAGCCCGCATGCCATAACTACTGAACCCACGTGCCACAACTAGAGAGAAGCCTGTGCACCACAAGGAAAGATTCCGCTTGCCACAAGACCTGACGCAGCCAAAAATAAATAAATAAATATTTAAAAAACAAAACAGTATGGTATTCAGATTTTGCATCTACTTTTAATGAGTAAGTTTGGATTTAAAAGTAAAAAGATCAAAACACATTCTGTATCAGAAGTACTAGAAAATGTAAGATAAACAGCATAGCAGCATTGTTAGTGGACATTGAAATAAAAACTAGTGCTAGGATACAGAATAACAGGCCACACTTACTTAAATATGATGAGAGAGAGAGAGAAATAACTTTAATTTCAGACTACTGACTGGGAAAAAAAAGAAGTAAGATACTGTTGCAGGTGAGCTGGCCTTATTTATAACATAGTCTCACAATGATTCTTTATGTAATTATGTGGGATGGTGTAGTTACTTAGTATTACAAAACATTATTTTTAAACATTATCACATGTGAAACAAATAGGCAAAGGATGAATTAGGAAAAGAAACATTAATATATGAAGCCATAGAGAATTTGTGCAGCAGACTTTTGCCAAAATAAACAATGTCAGTGTGTAATTTTCACAACATAAATTGTCTTTTGTGTCCTACCAAAATAAGGATGACATTCCAGAAAAACATGAAACATTTTAACAACAAAATTATTAATGAAATTCTCTGACATCCTCATTCTTTGTGTATCTGATAATTGCAAGTGTAGTGACACTTGGTTCTAAGACTGTTAAAGCAATCTTCAATCTTAGTTACATATTTGTATGAAAACTACACATGCACAGGGATTTAGTTTTGGCAAATCAAGTGGGGCAACTGGAATTGCCATTATGCTGTAATTTTTTTTTTCTTTCAGGAATCATTAATAACCGTAGGTAAAATTTTCAGCCAAAGTACAGCCGTCCTTCAATTTACATGTTAGTTGTATTCCTAGAGATTCGATGTCTATTAAACTGTGTGAAAAATAGTTAATGTTTAAAGCAGTTAACTTTTAGTTCAAGAATTTTTAACCTGTATAACCGTGCATTGGGACATTTGAAAGTCTTGAAGTAATAATTTTTTGTTGAGTCTGGCTAGTCCATGAATTGCAGGATATCTAATATACCTGGCTTTTAATCACTAAAGGTCCAGTGAGTCCTCCCCACAATTGTGGTAGTTAAAAATGTCCCTTACATTTCCAGAATGCGCCCTGCATGTGGTTAGAGGCTTATGGATTTGCTGTCCTCTTAGCCTGCATCCATGCAAGTTAAAGTTTGCTGCCTCATTAATCAGTCTCTCCTGTTTTCTTACCATTGGTCCAGCACTTTTTGCTTTCTTTTTTTCTGTTTTTAATTCTGTAAGATCCAGGTCTTTTAGTTTCCAAACCAGTATTCTTTTTCCTGTTCCAGTGCTTCTCAGATTGTCCATTTAATACCTCCTTCCCCTTCCCCAAAGATGTTTCTTAAAGGTGTGGTGTGAGAAATTTCTTGGAATTTTTACATTTTATCTTAAACATTCATATCTTTATTAGGCATATTAAGTAATGCTTTCATAAGTAAAAATTTCTTCCATATGTATCTCTTGACTAAAGTTGATGCTCCAAGAAGATGAACTCTATTGGCCTAGTGGCTTGGAGCACTTACACACAGGGCTGTGTGTGTCCACTAAAAGGAGCACACATTGTGAAGTGCAGCTCTGTTGATGCATCCTGTTTTTAAAAATGATGATGTGTTGTTCCAGTTTGAAGTGATCAGAAAGAATACTGGGCATCTGGAACTACTTTTGAGGGGGCACTTTCTTAGTGAGAGGCAGCACTGTAGGACAAAATTTGAAACTTAATGTCTCTTCTGTTAAAAAAAAAAAGCAGTTTTTCAGAATTGTAATTAATTATTTATTCATTTTTTCTAATTTGCTTTAATCTTTTTACTGTTATTATCATATTTTACCTCTCCTTTTTTTTTTTTTTTTTGCGGTATGCGGGCCTCTCACTGTAGTGGCCTCCCCCGCTGTGGAGCACAGGCTTCGGACGTGCAGGCCCAGTGGCCACGGCTCACGGGCCCAGCTGCTCCACGGCATGTGGGATCTTCCCGGACCGGGGCACGAACCCATGTCCCCTGCATCGGCAGGTGGACTCTCAACCACTGCGCCACCACGGAAGCCCTACCTCTCCTTTTGAAAGGAGTACCTGTACCATATTTCCATTCAGGTCACACTGTATATAGTTACAACAATTAACTTTGAAAGATTTTCAGATTCTTTGGTTCTTGGACTGTTTCATCACACTTGCCTTGATTTTAATATTGGAGGAATCTGATGTGTTAGAGACACTAGTTGGAGAGCCATACAACAGTACTTTCACTTTTTGTTCCTCACAGCTAGTCTCTGTCCAGTGAATTTCTAAGATGGGATCATTTAAAACATTTTAAAATTTACTTTTCTACTTAAGATACTATTGGGGCTTCCCTGGTGGCGCGGTGGTTGGGAGTCCGCCTGCCGATGCAGGGGACACGGGTTCGTGCCCCGGTCCGGGAAGATCCCACATGCTGCAGAGCGCTAGGCCCGTGAACCATGGCCGCTGAGCCTGCGCGTCTGGAGCCTGTGCTCTGCAACGGGAGAGGCCACAACAGTGAGAGGCCCGCGTACCGCAAAAAAAAAAAAAAAGATACTATTTAGTACACTAGTATAGCAAGTGTTTATAGCCCAGGGATAGAAGTGTGACTTTTTACAAACATTTTATTTCAGAAAATTCCTTAAGGAGCCCTTTAATATGGCATGCTTTGGGAGTTAGTATTTTGTTTTGAGTATTTTCATCTTAAATGTATTCTGAGACATTTTGAGAAACAGTTTTGTCAGCTGACTGCATGTATTCATAACTATTTTTAGAATACCATTTTTATAATCAAAAGTGAAAGCTTTTTTCATTTGTTAACTGTTTGTCTTTCAAGTCTTAAACTCATGTGCCTTATGTGTTTGTCTTTATTGAAACCACTGCTTAGAATGCCATGCATTTCAACATGATTTTAAAAGCTGATTCCATTGTTTGAAGCAAGGATTATTAAACTTCCTTCTCCTTTCCCCTATTTTCTTCTCTGTCCCCTCCTCCTCCTTCTTTTTTACTTCCTCTCCTCCTTCCCTCCTCCTTGCTGTCTTTTTGCCTCAGTGGCAAAAGACCCTTTTTACTTTCATCTGTTTTTACTTTCTACTGGAGAAACAATTTGTAGGGTTTTTTTATTCAAAAGAAAAATTAAAATTGGAAAAAACCTAGGTAGTTGTGAACTCGATACTAGCAACTTAAGAGCTGCTTATTGTTTACTTTGTAAAAGAAGCATCTGAATCTTTTGGGCATGATTTTATGTCATAAAACAGTGTCCCACACACTTAATTGGAATAACATATTACAGGTTACAAATGTAGGCAGCACGGTAAAGAAAGGTATTGCTACTAACAAAATGTGGGGGAATTATGCATAGATCAGTTTTTACAAATGAACATAGATAATTCATGTTTGAATTGCTATGTGTATATATAGAGATTTATTTAGTCTTATTACTATCAGTTCAGTTTTTGTGGGTTGTTTGGTGTTTTAAAGGTTTACATATTTGCATCATGAGAAGCTTGGGCCTAGATAACTCATTTACATTTTAAAAAATATTTAAATATCTATTTTTCTTTTATATATATTCTAAGGTGGATCATACGGTATTAAACTATTTCATTTTTCATATTAATCTGCCTCTGGAGAAATTTGATATTTCCCTTTTCTGGTACTTGTTCTTGATTTCTTCTTTCTCTGTTAAATCTAAAAGGACCATTTGAATTGGTACTCTTATCCTTAAGATACAGTTAAATCCTTTGTTCCCCCATCAACACATGAAAATGACATTTCTTAACCTCTGTTGGGGTTTCTTGATATGTGTAGCCACATTTCTAAGCTTAAGTTACTACCAGCAACTCAAGAATGATCTTTAGCTACAGAATTTAACATGATAATGAAATATGAAAGTAATTTGTCTGAGAACCTGTTGAAATTTAAAATAGTTTACAGTTATTTTGTTAATAAACAATGATTATTAATATGGCATTTGCAGTGATTTTTTTAACATGGTATTTGAGGAACATTCTATTTGCTTTTTAAAAAATTCTATTTTTATTTGGAAATTAGAGAATAATTGGTTGATTTTATTAATTTTTATTAATGACTTTGATAGTGCTTCTTTCAAAAGTTGTGCTACAATGATCTTTCTCTAGAAACTGCTCTTTTTAAAGCAATTTAAAAAATACTCAGTTCACATTGATCAGGCTTGTCATCACTTGTAGCAATTATACACACTCTTTTTACATGAGTGGTCAGAATTATTACAATTTCTTAACATTTACTTGCCATAGAGGCATACTTTTTTCTTGAAGTAATTGTATTGAAAAACCCATGTTAATGCTACATCAGTGATGAAGATGTTATATATTTAGACTGTCCTCAGGTAAAATTATCTTGAACCTAATTTTGTGTGAAGTGGCTGTGAAAAATGACTGCTGATTTAACTAAGCAGTATTAGATTTTGTAAGATTAGATATGCGGTGGATAGTGTTTGACTAACTGATGGTGGATTTGTTTGGATTTAGGAAAAGCAGGAAAAAACTGATATATTAAGTTACAAGGAGGTTGAGGCAGAGGTATGTAGAATATACCAGGGTTATAGTTTCCCAGTTCATTTATAAAAAAGCAAATATGATTACTCTGAAGTTAAATTTTAGTTCAAGAATTGTGAAGTGAAGCTGAACGTAGTTCTGGCCGTGGGCAGTCCACACTACTCTCATCTTGAATTTGTTATTTGCTGTACATTTCTCTGGTTTAGAAGTGAATATTGTCCTGACAGTTAGGTAAGGCTAAGGAGGTAGGAATCATAAACCTCGAGGTTTATATAAGTCCACTGTCTCAGTAACTGGAGGCTAAGCTTTTGGCTTTACTCAGGCTTCTCTGCTACATATTTGGCATTTATTAACTTAAGGCATACTTAAGTACTTAAGTATTTATTTGGCATACTTTATTAACATAAGCAATCATAAAGTACGTCATCATAAGGAAATTGCATCCCAGAGAGGAAAATTCACACAGAGTCATTTGTTGAAACTGGGACAAGAGCTCAAGAACTGGGACAAGAACTTACTTTCTGCCCTGATAAATAGGGTGGCAGTTGGGGAAGGACTTTCCTATTTTGATGCAATTTCCTAAATGTAAATTAATAGCTTCTCAGAGGCAGTAGAATAAATGTAAAAGCAAAATGAGTACAAATTTTCATTCTTAAGGAGGTTGAAAATATAATTTATTTTGGCCAGATATGAAATAATAATTGTAGGTAACATTTATTGTGCTTAATTCTGGGCTAGATAACTGCATTCTTTACATTATCTTATTTAATTTTTGTAACAGCTCTTATATAGATATGAGGCTATAATACTGCGCTACTAGTAAGTAGCAGGACAGGTATTCAAATTCAGATCTGTCTGACTCTAAGCCCAGGCTGTGAACCATTTATTACATGATATACTGTGGCTTTCTTTTCAAGCTAACATACGTTTACTAAGAGGAAATAGGGTACGAGAAAACCCACCCAAAACTTTGTCCCTCTGTAGATCCCTTTTGATTAAAAAAAAAAAAAAAGTGTTTTGAATTGTTGTCACTTTAGTATTAGAATTCCAACAATTGGAAAAGTTTTTAGTGATTATTCACTCCCTCTAAAAATTAGTGAAATATAATCTAGTAGCATCTAGCCATAACCTTTTATTTTATTTTTAAACAGAAACATTGTTCCCTTCATCTTGAGAGATTACAAGAATCACAAAAGGTCACTATACAGATATCACAGGTTAGAGAGATTGTACCCTTTTCTGGCTAAAGAGTATAAATCCAATGGCACAGGCCTTATTAAGGAGGGGTTAAAACAGACTTTATTTAGATGAACTAAATCACATTCCCACACACCCTATTCCTCTAATGAGTGAAGTGACAGCTATCAAGTCTTACAATTAACCTTCTATTCTGAAGAGTGAAGGGAACTGGAGAAAACATGTAGCTATGCAGCCTTTTATGACTTGCTTTCTAGAATCATTTTTGACATTATAGGAAGTTTGTTGGTAGAATAGAAAAATTACCAGTGAAAATAGCAGGTTTTCTGTGTTGTACTCTCAAACCAGCTGCCACAGAAACAGTTAAAAGTAAATGTAAAGTTAACATGAACACAAACATTAGGAACTGGTAGAATTATAGATCTTCTGCTTATTTCCTTGGACCATAAGTTTACCATTTTAGAATTATCTTTTTTAAAATCTGCATTTAAGTTAATCTCTTATTTCATTTGGAACTAGATGAACCTTCAGATCTTACCTATGAATTCTAAAATTTGTTTCTAAGTTGGTTCTTTGGTCCAAACTAAAAGAAGATCCAGAGATCGATGTTCTTTGTTGTCCTGATAGAAAATGTTTATAGAGCGTTGTAAATAAATAAATATATTTATAATATATGTATATATGTAAATGAACACAACCTTGTTATAAGCACTTTGGAAATGCCCAGAAGTAAAAAATCATAGTCGTGGTCTTCAGGGAGTTGTAAATGTAGTTGGAGAGAAGTTTGCTCCCCTCCCCCTCCTTTTTTTTTTTTTAACTAGGCAAACTTAGATGTTCCCTCAATTAAACTCTGTTTCTGAATTGATGAATTTTTTTTGTGAGAGAAGGTAACATCTCTCTTTGATAATCAGAGAAAATGCTCCATGATGGCTCTCTGGCCATATGGTCATCTTTTTTATTTTAGAATTATCTCATGAGTTGTAGCCCGGTTTCCTCTACAGTTAATTTTTTTCTGAGTACTTTTGAAATTAAAGAGGATTCTTACTGGGGCTTCCCTGGTGGCGCAGTGGTTGAGAGTCGGCCTGCCGATGCAGGGGACACGGGTTCGTGCCCCAGCCCGGGAAGATCCCACATGCCGCGGAGCAGCTGGGCCCGTGAGCCATGGCCGCTGAGCCTGCGCGTCCGGAGCCTGTGCTCCCCAATGGGAGAGGCCACAACAGTGAGAGGCCCGCGTACCGCAAAAAAAAAAAAAAAAAAAGAGGATTCTTACTGCTTCAAGTAATGAAATTATAGTTTTCTCTCTTGGTTATATACATTGATTACTTGTGTTGAGTTTGGTTTGTGTTATTCCTTGGAATTTCTTTGCAAATTAGTTCTTAAGCTTTCAGAGAAGTTGGATAGACTTCTGGACTTAAGAATTTCAAGCAGCTTAATGATAAAGTGTCAGGTGGAAGCACTGCCTGAACGTTACCCCTTTCCCCTATAATTTTTTCTCTTGAGATTTGGGGACTTGTTTTATTTTTTACTTTTATACATCGTATTGTAAGTAGTCACACATTTATTTTAAAATTCCAGTTCAAAATTACCCTTTGTTTTGTTAATTTGCATTTGACCTCTTTTGACTGTGGTCTACTTAGAATTTTAAACATCCATTCTGGTGATGTGTGTTTAAACCAGTACACACTAGCCTTTTCATTAAAGTAGAAGTGTTTATTATAAGTTCATATACAAATATTTATGTTGTTTTCCTAAATTCACTTGAACCACCTACAAGTTGGAAAATAAGTTACAGCTTTTAATGTTCCTCAGCTAACTTTTTAAGTAGCTGGTCAGAAAGGTGGCAGTTGCTTATTATTTTGATGATCGTTGCTGGCAATAAAGTGCCTTGGAGGGTTATAAAACTCTCATCAGTAGGTTACAGAAAACTGGTTTCTGGTAGTTGCTGACAGAGGCACACCGGACTTTACTGTTTGTTTTTTGATGTAAAAGCACTTTAATAAAAATTTAAAATTAGTATTTGAAGCCACTGAACATACTTCTTGATATATTGATAGGTATATGGTCATTGCTGCCCACTTTGTAAAGATCGAAGATGATTTGCCCTTTTTCTAGTTTTCTTCCCTTTTTTTCACTGCATAGAATGAGCAAAATGAAGGCAAAGGGAAGAGTAGATTACAGAGTGTAGGTAGTTAATTGTTAGAGTTTTGTCTGTATAAAAGAGAAGGATTAGTCATTCCATATACACAGATAATATCTAAATGTATGAGTGTATCTTAGAGATATTTATTAAAAATGTGTTCTTAAAATACACCAACCTAATTTATCAAATGGCTTTTTCCCCCCAGTTCTGTAGAAAATGTTCTCAAAACACTCGTGAAAAGCTGCCGACCGTAAGTAGCTTCTCAATTTATAAAGCCTCTTATTGTTTCTATGGGCTTTTCCCCATATTTAGTATGCTTTGAAGAGGAATTTAGAGGTATAACTAGTCTCTGATATTGTGATGTTAGTCACTGAGCACAACATATCATCTCCAGCTCTTCAACTGAACTTTTCAGATTTCATTTATAAATTTAGAAATTTTTAACTGGTGTGGGTGTCAGTCACCCATTATAAAGTAAGAATGCAATAATGTACGTATAACTGGCTTCATCTGAAAGATTTTCCTAGAGTATTGTTACTCAGATCAAAAATATTTTCCAAAATGAGCCTTGTAGGTCTTATATTAAAATGAATAATAATAAGATGGCGCTTAAGTTTTTTTCTACTGTGGTCTGTTTCAGTAGAATATTTGACTTTGAACATCCCATATTCTTATGTTTAAAGATGAATATGGATAGAATTTAGTTTAATTAAAGTCCAGTTGTGTGGACTTGAACTATTTTTTCATTCTTGTTTATCAGGCTGTTCTAAGACATACTTCTGCTATGAATGCAGTGAATTCTTTTGAATGGAAATTCGTATATTTATCATATGCTTGTAATATGAGTTAAAGTTATTTTATAGATCAGATATTTGTTGCTGACCTCCTATACTACTCAGTCTCGGGCAAATGTATTTTCAATATATAAAATGTCTCCTTTTAAGAGGCTTAAGATCTAACCTGAGTCATTCAATAAGCCACCAAGGAGCAGTGTCATTTTGTGAAACTTGATCATCACTGAGGTACTTACTGGTTTTTAGGTTCTTAGATAATTCATAGAATGCCCAAGCTTCTGTTTTGGATTACTAGGCTAACAGTTGATTCTGAAAAATTAGGAAGGGGAATCAATGTATGAGATCTTTGAAGGTAGAATATATGAATATATTCTGCCTTTAAAAATTTTTTAAATTCTAACCTGTTGCACAACGATCTGGTACATAAATGCTTGATGAACTCAACAGAAGAATAACTAGAAATGTAATTGTATTTTTCACATAAAGGAATGAAGTGTGATTCTAATAACACAGATGTATAAAGATATAATAAGATTAATAATATGATGTATAGGCCAAACCTCCAAGTGTATTTGAAAGGGTTTACTAACTTTTTGGGCCATACCCAAATCATAAATTTTCATATGCTTTTCATTATTTTAAACCTCAGTTGCCTACCCATTTGGGTATCCATTCCATACCCAAATGGATAGTGGGTCCTCCTTATCCATTTACCTTCATTTTGCGTGTGTCTGCACACTTCAGATTTTATTTTTCTAAATCTTTTCTACCCCAGGGATGCTCCTGCCCATTTCATAGAATTTTACAATGTTAGAGCCTATAGGACTTGATCATCTAGCCCAGTCCTCTCTTGTATATAGGAAGAAATGTATAATCAGCAAAGTGAGAAAGAGAACATCAACCTAGGAACCTCTGGTCCAGTGAGGGTAAATGGTTTGTTCCTAAGGTGCCTAGAGGTTCCTGGGCTGATGTTCTCTTTCTCACTTTGCTGACTATACATTTCTTATATAGACTGGATTCCCTATGACAAGATTTTTTTTTTCTATTGCTATTGCACAGCACATAGGATGAAAAAATACAACAATCATGTTTAAGTTTGTAGGTGATTTGAATGACTTTTTATTTTATCTGAGGTTTATCAACTTTATGTTGGGTTGGCCAGAAAGTTTGTTCAGCCATCTTACAGAAAAACCCAAACAAACTCTTTGACCAACTCAATAACATTTTCCCAAGTCCACAGACAAGAAAATTTATCTTATCTAAGTGTGATAGGCTATTTATTTTAGAGTTGTAAAAATGTGTGTTTCTTGTAGGTAATATCACACACATTGATAGTGTGTGATATTATCTCATGAGTATCTTCACCTTCTCCTCCTTTTTTGTCAGTCATATAATGATGTAGAGCATTTAGCCAATGATCAGATACATGAAAACCTTCTTTATTAGTTATTTTCCAGCAGATGCCACAGCTGAGATGCTAGAAGAATGGCGGCCATTAATGTGCCCTTTTGATGTAACGATGCAAAAGGCCATCACTTATTTTGAAATATTTCTTCCTACCTCCCTTTCTCCAGAACTTCATCATAAAGGTTTTAAGTAAGTATATATGTATATCTTGACAAATTCTAGAATATAGTAGGGAATACATACATATATATATACACATATATATGTATGTATGTATATACATTACAAACTATTAAAGCAATAATAGGTAAAAAATTTACCAACTCAGCCATTACGTTTCTTATACTTGAAGTGTGTATGTGAAGGCTAAAACAGTTAAATATAGGATTGCAAATAAAGAGAAAATAACACTTGTATGTCAAGCCAAGTAAGATGTGGGCTTTAATTTAAGATATTGGGAGAGAAAGAATAGTAAGTACAAAAAGGGGTTGAAAATTTCAATAAATAGGCAGTGGTGGAAATGTTAAATTGCATAGAGTTTAGGGAAGGGAAAAGTGTTTTTCTAAACCTTGGTTTTAACCCTCATCATGTGTAGCATAGTTTTTCTTTGGTCTTTTTTTTTTTTTTTAACTTGTTCTAGTCTTTTCACTGTTTTTAAGAACTGTTTTTTTCTTGGATGACTACAGGTATATCATAAACCCAAGAATGAAAATATTTAGGTTGCACTTTTATGAAAAAAGTAAAAGGTATGAGGAAAAGACTGGAAGGATCATAGTAATTATCAGTATATTATGGGTTCATGCTTAGCCCTCCCACTCCCCCAGCATGTTTTCTGTAGCTAGATGTCAAATCTTTTATTTCCGTCAAATCAGAAATTTTGTATCTAGCTGTATGTTTGTGAAATTTTAATTTTAATTAAAAACTTGTAATTTCTTTGACATTTGTAAAGATTGGTTAATAATATTCAGATGTTTTCTTGCCCCTATAGTCGCTTCTGTTGGGTTGGCCAAAAAGTTCATTCGGGTTTTTCTGTAAGATGTTACTTTTTGGCCAATCCAATGTTTCTTTAATTTGAGAGTTTCCACCACTATAATTTAATTACTCCTAACACTTTGTGGCTCATTTCTTTTATGGAGCATTTACCATAGTGCTAGTTAATGGTGTAATTACTAGTTGGCATGTTAAAAGAGAGTAAGGGAGAGTTGCAGGAACAGGTAGTAATGGGAAAGCATTAAAGCAAAAAGGTAGGGAGAGGAAGGAGAAACTTGTAAACAGTGTTAGATAGGGGTAGACAATTATTTAACAATAAAGTAGAAATTTGATGAGATTATTCTTTTTAGCATAAATAAATTGAAAGGGGAATATTCAGACAAAAGTAGTTCTTTTTCCATTAAGTTTGTAACTTTCAGTGTTTTTTTCCTAGGTTGTGTAGTTATCAGTAAGAATAATAGATTAAAAAAATACAAAGGATACCTGGCTTTCAACCACTTGCTATAAATCACTTGCTATTCCTAACAACATTTTTCTTCTTCAGACTTTGGTTTGATGAATTAATTGGCCTTTGGGTTTCAGTGCAAAATCTCCCACAGTGGGAGGGGGTGAGTATCCCATTTTTTCTTAATATACTTTTTAGTTTGGAAGTAACTATATCGGATCATTTGATAAGTAACTTCAGCTCCTTAGAATTGGCTATTAGCAGTGTTGTAGTCAGTTTTTTAGAATTTTATTTGCTGTATTCTAAGAGAACTAGGATAATCATTTTGGTTATATTCTTTATTTTCAAAATATTCTTTATTTTGGTTTTATCAATATCTGAAAGTATATACATGTACTGTGAAATGCATGAAGAGTAAAACCCTGTTGTTTATTTCCTTTTGTACCCTTACTTGCATGGCGCTGGACACCTGGTGGATGTTTTCTACATGTGTGTTTGATTAAAACTTATTTTTCTCTTTGCATTGTGGATGATGCTTTGTCATTTCCCTTTTTTAATAAGCATTTCAAGTGCAATTGATTTTTAAATGGGTGACGAGAATCAGAACTTAAATTTGGAGATTTGAAAAAACTGAGTCATAAATCAAATATTAAATTCAGTTGTGCCCATAGTGATTGTTCTGAAAAGAATAAATGGATAAGGGGTGTGACTGTGACCCTTAGAAACAACAAATGTATTAACTGTCTTTTTTTTTGTTTACTTTCAGCAACTAGTAAATCTCTTTGCTCGATTGGCTACAGATAATATAGGGTACATAGATTGGGATCCTTATGTACCAAAGGTAATTAAGAACATTTGAACATATACAATAGTACTGACATCATCTTTATGTCTTTAAGAAGTGTGTTTTGTATTCTTATTTCTAGCACCACATAAAATATTTTTTGACTGTTAGTAAAAACATAAGTAATTTAAAGGATAGATCGTTTATTTTCAAAAAGTAATTGGATCATATCAAGTTATCATAAATGTTTGATTATTTTGTCTTACCTATGCAGGACATGAACTATAAGTTTCAGAGTAAGTAATTTAGAAAGTACTAAAACTATTATTCAGGGTGTCATACATTCATCCCTTCCAACAAATTTTGTGTATTGTATTTGATTGTTCTTCTAGAGTGTTCCCCACTTTTAAAATCACATTGTATACTTTCCTAGAGTAAGTAAAGCTAGAAAATGTCTCTAGGTGCATTATTGCATATTTGGTATTGTTTCACCTGCTGTAGAATCATCGAGCTTCAAGAAGGCTGTTATGGGGCATCCGGGTGGTTCTGATGTGCACACTGACAGTAGAGCAGAGCTGGGGAGCAGCAGAAGGCATATGCTCTGATTGCCTTTGCTTGTGCTGTCTTTCTCTGTTGCTGGCCAATAGAAACTAAGAAGGAAAAGTAAATTTCCCCAGTCTTTAGCCCTGCCATATCTGACATATTTAACGACAGATTTAAAAAATAAATCTAATTGTATTAAAATACAGTTATTAAATGACAGATTAAAATGCAGATTCTTAGGGGATAAAGTCAATGGTAAAATTTTGAGAGGGAGAGTAATCAGCCAGAAGATATTTGTGTTTTGTGCGTCCTTGGCTTGGAATGAGAGCATGGGAAAAATAATTTTATGTGCATTTAGGGAGGCAGAAAGTAGTCAAAATATTTCACATTGAACTACAGTTATTTACATTTTGCCTTTTTATGTTTAACTAAGTCTCATTTGCCAATTTTGGAGTACATGGATATGGGTGCTTCATTGTCACATGCCTGTGACCTCAGAGTGTCATTAAAGAAAGTGTACAGATACTTATATGAAATTCCTAAGGAATAAAGCAAATTACTGAACAGTATGTCATTTTGCTTAAAAACCAATCAAATGAGAATATATATTCAATATAGTAACACTAATGTGTAACACTTAGGTTAATGAGTTATTTGATATCTGTAAATATTTATTAATTCTTCTTTTTTTCTTTTAAAAGATATTTACAAGAATTCTGAGAAGCCTGAACCTCCCAGTGGGAAGCAGTCAAGTGTTAGTCCCAAGATTTTTAACAAATGCTTATGATATAGGACATGCTGTAATATGGATCACCGCCATGATGGTTTGTAATACATTATCTTTGGTTTATATAGTTTATGTAAATTTTGTGTTAACCACATAAAAATTCTACATAATCACATAATTCTAGATTAGTGGCTTATTTGGTCACTTGATTCTTGGATATTTCTGATGGAGTAAGCTTATGTTTCTCAGACTCAGAATGTAGTCATAATGTACCATTTATAAATCTCCTTAAGTAATGGACCTTGAAAGTAAGGGTCAAAAGTTCAGAGTTTTGATTATTGTGATCATTTTGTAATATATAGAAATATGGAACCACTATGTAATACACTGGAACTAACAGTGCTATAGGTCAATTATAGTTTAATTTGGGGGGGTGGGGAAGCAGTTAGAGTTTTAAGAGATTCAGAATGTCTGTAATAGTTTTACAGACCAAGAACCAGAGTCATGGGTAAAAGAGCTTTCCCAAGTCAAATTGATAATGATAAAGGTAGATTTGAACTCAGGGTTCTGCATATGCTCAATATTAATGCATTTATTGTCAGTGTTCACATAAAACATCATATTGAACACAAAGCTTATTGACCAAGTAATCTTAGTGAAGGGAGAAGTATGAAGGATTATTTTACTGACTGTCATCTTCCAAATATATACTGTAATTTTCTGAATTGTCATTCATATTGCTTCTACAGTTATCTCCTTTTTGAATTATTCTGCATTTGATATTTGATATTGTTCTGTGTTTGCTATTTTCTCCCAGGTTATACTGCTCGGTTGGCTGTTTCTGTCAAAAAGACAGAATGGTTGTGAGAAGTTTAGCTCTTAAATTTCATTGTAAGATTAAAAGAAAAGAAAATCTCAACCTTCTCTTTTTTTTTTTTTTGTTATTTTATTAAACAGAGGGAAAATCCCATTTTCTTTCTGATATTCAACAACAGCAAAAACATACAGATATTTAGTATTTTACGTAAGCAATGAGTTAGAACTTGTTTTTTAGGAGCCACAGAATTAGATCGTGATCGGTATCAGCCTTATTTTAATGTTGCTGTTTCTCACACAGTTGTTCTCATTGGCAGTTTCATTTTGTGTTAAATATGAATATTTAATATAATTTAAAAATCAACAGTGCTAATTATTATGTTAGAATTTTGAAAATTTTATTGGTATTTTGCTATGGAATTATGGTCTCAGTAGTTACCCTGTACTAAATTGGGAAACGTGAATGTGGATTTTATTTCAGCAGAAAGACATGTTCCTTATGTAACTCGATATTCTGCCTTAGGTTTGTGCTGATTCTTTTTTTACTTGAAATATAATTGACATATAATACTATGTTAGTTTTGGGTATATGACACAGTGATTTGACATTTGCATGCATTATAAATCTGTGCTGTTTCTTGAAAGAAGATCATCTTGAGACAGATAGGAGGTTTCAAGGCCAAGTTGTAGTCCTTTATTCCCAGGGTGGTTCAACTTGATAAGATGATTGCCAGCCTTTTCCTCATTGCTGCTGCCCCCCTCCCCTGGCCCCCCCTCCCCCGCCACCCCCTCCCCCACCCCCATCCTGCAGCCCAGGTTCTGTGGTTGTTTGGTTGGCTGTTTTGGTAACAGATTAAGGGAAAAATTTTTTTTTCTTTTTTGAATCACAATATAGTCACATATAACAGGTCTAATCACTTGAAACATTTAGAAGTAATAATAAAATATTTGAATGCACTTATGTAACTCTCACCTCCTTATTTCCTGCTGTGAGAACTTCTTCACTTCTTGAATCTTTTAAGGAATGCTTTTTATGCTTACTGTTGCCACAGTTGGTTATTTTAAGATGGTAATCTTAGAAAAATTATTTAACTGCAAAGAGTAAAAGATATTGTTATTCTAAATTGAAAGGTACCTTTTCCATTTTCTGATTTGGTTTCAGTAAGTTGCCCTTATTTTTTATTTTAATTAAATTAATTAATTAATTTATTTGCCCTTATTTTTAGTAGACTGTCTTGGATTGATTTGTATGAAGTTCATCCGGGAATTGTTTTTGACTTTTATTTAGAGGTAGAATTGATTTTTGCCAGCAGGATGAATATAAGCCACGTTAAGAGATCTGTATATAGGCCTGGGCCTGTTAACCCCTTCAGTTTTACAGATAACGTGGGTACTGATATTTTTGCTCTTTTATCTGAACAGGGTGGACCAAGTAAGCTAGTGCAAAAGCATTTGGCTGGTTTGTTTAACAGCATCACATCTTTTTACCATCCTTCAAATAATGGCCGCTGGCTGGTGAGTAATGTTCATTTTTTTACTCTTAGGGTTTGGAATTTTTTAAGATATGGTCACATGTAACTATTGCCTATTGTTTAACCTATGATACATTTTCTGTCCTTTGTCTAAGATTTGGCTATATGTCAATGATCAAGTTTACATTAAGTTACTGTGTTCACAGAACATATAGAAATAAAGATAATACTAGTGTGGTAACTGGTAACAAAATGCCACAAACCCATGGAATCATCTCTTCAGTTTTATCATGTTAGTTTTTTTTGTTTGTTTATTTGTTTGTTTTTAAGTTGCCTGGTTAAAATGGCTTTTCACGTAATGGAAGATTCATGTGGTGCTAGAAATTAAAACTGAAATTTGAACACATCTTTATTAATTATTATCAATGATTAATTGATAAGAGTATTTTATTCTATCTAGTTAGGCCATACAGGTCTTTGTAATAAGATTATACAAGCTGTTAAACAGCAAGTCCTACTGTATAGCACAGGGAACTATATTCAATGTCCTGTGAAAACCACAATGGAAAAGAATGTGAAAAAGAATATATATATGTATAACTGAGTCACTTTGCTGTACAGCAGAAATTAACACACCACACTGTGTTGTAAATCAACACAGTATAGTTGTAAATCAACTATACTTCAATAAAATTTTAAAAATAAAAAGGTTGTAGTCAAAAAAAGAATGATTATACAAGCTGTTATTTTAAAAATCTTTACTTGGGAGGGTAGAGAGGAACTATGAATATCTATAGGGGAACTAGAACCTACCTAGGACCTTCTGCTTCTGTGTCCCCAGAACAAGTTAATGAAACTACTTCAGCGGTTGCCAAACAGTGTTGTTAGAAGATTACATCGTGAAAGATACAAGAAGCCTTCTTGGTTAACTCCTGTGCCTGATAGCCATAAGCTTACTGATCAAGATGTTACAGACTTTGTACAATGCATTATTCAACCTGTCCTCTTGGCTATGTTTAGCAAAACTGGTAGTTTAGAAGCAGCCCAGGCTCTGCAGAATCTTGCACTCATGAGACCGGAGTTAGTAATACCCCCTGTACTTGAAAGGTAAGTATAGCTTTACTTGTTTCGTTGAAGCCTCAGCTGTGGCTACTGTTATTCTCTATACTCTTCTGCTTGGCTTTCTTTTCTTTTCTGTGGCTTCTGTTTTGCTATCTTTGTGCTTATTCCTGTTCCTAGAGGAGACAAGACATTTTAACCTAATGATTGGTAACTTGATAAAGGTTTATTGGAGAGAAAAGAAAATTGATATGAAACGGATAAAATAAAATATTTTGTATTTGCACATTTTAGCTACTCAAGTTTTTGCTCATAAATAAAGCTCTGGCTGTTTTTTCACAAAATGTGAGTGTCACTAAATATTGAGAACATGGCAGTGAATGTGATTTTGCATTTCTATTTCTCAGGCTCAACGATAGACAAGAAAATTTGGTTGCCTGTATTATTTTCATATATTGTATAACCTTGTGTGTATTTCCACAGTGTTGATTTTACTGCATTCGTTGTTTTGTATGCTGAAATAGTAACAAAAGTAGTTCTCCATTTGCCTCATCACTGTCACAGTGTAGACCTGGTGTGCTTCGTAGGAGAGAGCCACTCTCAGTTGTCTTGAGTGTTCAGGAGCAGATTGCTTAAGCTGTCTGTTATTCATTCCTTTGCTCCCTGAACTTCAGCTTTATGATTCCTCTCTAAATGGCTTTGTCAAAAGTAGAAGAAGAATGTTAGATTTTGGAGGCCAGAAGGATCTAACAGTTTGAGTTTCTTAAAACTCAGATTTGCCCAAGGTCCTTACTGGCAGAATACAGATGGCAGCTTATTTTCTAACTGTTGAGACAAGAAAATTGGTGACATTTACTTGGCAAAGGGTATCCTGTTAAAGATCTTCACCAAAATGGGGCTCCATTATTTGTAATTTGAGTTGCTTGTACTATCTTGCCCTGTCTCTTTGCCATAACTATTTAAGTTGTACTTCACTTTCCCAGCCTCTCCTGTTTTTTTATGTATACATCTTGGGGCCTTGAAACTTCCAGCATGTACAACTTAATTAGGAAATGGAATGGGGAAGTTAGGCAGTTTCTACTCTGTCTTCAGCCTTCAGTGTTCTTTGCTACTTGACCTCCACATGGTAGCAGAAGCTATCAGTCAGTGGCAAGTCCCTTGATGCTCTTTGGAGAGGAGAGACTTGCCTCTAAGGGGGGACTTAAGTTGTTTGCATAGTCAAAATTTTGAACTCTGAGGTGTTGGTGTTTCTTTACTTTCCCTTTGTTTTGCCTTATTTTAATGTTTTCCAGCTGATGAATTATGACTGGTGAGATAAGTATTTAGTAGAACGAACAAAGCTTATAAATACAAATACAATTATCCATCACATTTTTCTTTAGTTCTCAAATTTTGGACAAATTTAATACCAGCATATTCTGTTTGTATGCTTGGCCAAGATAAATATTTAATTAACAAAATTGTCAATACAATGACATTTTTTGAGACTCATTTGTAATTTTGTCCTGTTTAGAAGTGGCATTGCTACCTTTTTTTTGACGGGTTTTTGTTTTCTTTTTCTTCTTCTCTTTTTTTTTTTTTTTGGCCGCAGTGCACGGCTTGCAGGATCTTAGTTCCCCGATCGGGGATTGAACCTGGGTCATGGCAGTGAAAGTGCCGAGTCCTAACCATTGGACTGCCAGGGAATTTCCAAGCAAAAGTCTTTTTTAAAAAATATATATTTATTTGGCCACGTGGGGTCTTTTTAGTTGCAGCACACGGTATCTTCGTTGCGGCATGCGGGCTCTTAGTTGAGACATGCAGGATCTAGTTCCCTGACCAGGGATCAAAGCCGGGCCCTCTGCATTGGGAGCGCAGAGTCTTAATTGCTGGACCACCAGGGAAGTCCCCAAGCAAAAGTCTCTTAAAAGTAAAAACGTAGAAAAAAAATTTTAGGCACTTAGTTTTGTATCTCCTGAAGACAGCCTCTGCTGGAGTTTTTGGTTTGTTTCATTCATCTTTTAAAATAAGCATAGGTTTGATTTTTTTTTTTAATCCTAGTTAGAAATCCTTCTTTTTTCCTACTTGTTTATAATTAAATTTCCTTATTACTTATCTTTTCTGTATAAGAGGAATTTAAACTGACTGTATTTTGGATTTTTTTTCCCCCTATAGGATAGATTCTCAAAAGTGAAATCACTGAGCCATAGAGTGAGTGTTCTTGGCTCGTGATCAAAGATTGCATTTGTCTTATTCCCCTTGTTTTATTCACTCTAGTCTCAGGCATATTCTCTTATGTTTCTGATAGCTGATTTCCAACTTTAAAATACAGTCTTTTTAAAAGTATAAAATAGACCCTTCAGCATTTTAGTAAGATTATTTTTTCCCGTAAAAGGGAAGAGTGGAGTAGTTGTAACTTGTTATTCCTGAATTCTAATAATCACTGACTGTTAGATTAGATGCAGTCCTATTGGAATGTGGAAATGGATTAAGATGCTGAAAGAATGCAAAAATCTACCAGCTAATGTTACTTTTCAGTGTGGAATTGGCATGGAGGAAGGTGGTAAGGTGGCAGGGAGTTGGGGAAACATGTACCTTTCCTTTATTTGTGTGATTCTGTTCACTTTGAGAGCAAATATTCACTCAAAATACTGTGCCAGCTACAAACCTTTAATCCAAAATGCAGTTTATGAATTTAGTATGTTTAATGTGTATGTATGTTTATCTGTGATGGAAAATTTTTTAAATTCTGTTTTCAAACTATAGAACATATCCTGCACTAGAGACTTTAACAGAACCTCACCAGCTCACAGCTACATTAAGTTGTGTAATTGGAGTAGCCCGCAGTTTGGTATCAGGGGGCAAGTGGTTTCCTGAAGGTCCAACACACATGCTACCTCTGTTGATGAGAGCATTGCCTGGGGTGGATCCAAATGACTTTAGTAAATGCATGGTGAGCATGTTTATGATTCTGTTTTATATCTAAGTTATAATTATATAAATGGATATCTTATTACTTTTTCTTCAAATATTCTTTAGAACATAGTAAAGTGTAAAATTTGTTAATGGTAGCAGAGTTATATCTGTAGATGCCCAAGTTTAGGTCTGTGGACAGTTAGTTGATCTATGTAAGGTCTTCCTTAGTAATTTCCCATAACGTGTGCATTTATGATCATATGGTGTTTGAAAGCTCATTACGTATCTCCTGTCTTCCTTAAGCAGATACATTAAAAATGATAGCATATGATCACTTGTGCTTCCGTTTGTCTGCACTTGTCACAAGGAACATAATAAAAATTACTGGGTGTGAAATGCCAGATTCCCCTTATACACACACCTTCTGACTTACAATATCGTTCACTTTCCCTCTTCCCTGGTCTCTAGCTTCTGCATTAGCATTTTCTATTTACTCTTAGCTAATGTTATATTTTTGGTGGGAGGCACAGTAACTTCTCAATGACAAAAGATTGCAGAACTTTGTGCTTAAACCAAATAAACTTTCAGAAAAATTGTGGAATTTCCCTCAGAATAATTTATTTGGTACTTTATTGTAGCTTATGGTATACATGTATTTTGGAACTAGAGTTATGTAATTAATATTAGATCTTTTGTATCTTCCCATAGATCACATTCCAATTTATAGCAACATTTTCCACCCTGGTGCCTTTAGTAGATTGTTCATCTGTACTACAAGAAAGAAATGACCTCACAGAAGTAAGGATGCTTTCTGGTTGTAAAAGGATTGGTTAGCTAAGTTCTGATTCTTACTGTATAGGCATAGTAATATTTGATAGTTTAAAAGCAACTTTGCAGAGGTGCTCATAAGTTAAAATTACTGTTTTGTGACCACTGTTTTGTGACCAGAACGATATAAATGGAGGTCATCATTGATAAAATAATCTGCAGAGCACCCACCAAAGGGGGTGGTCAAAAATAGGCTATTTTAGTAAACAAGTGACATGTAAAGGTGTATTTCAGTGTTTTGTCACTTTTTAATGTTTTGTTAAGCAAAGGTGGTGGCATTTTGTTTTTCCATCTTATGTTAGGAATAAATCTGTTAAGGGGATTGGCATCTAATGAAGAGAAATTTTCTTCATTACTGTCTGGGTTTTTTTTAGAACAATTTTCTTTATTACAAGTATTTTACTACCTGACTTTTGGCATTTAGATGTTTAAGTAGTGAGAGATAATCCTTTACACATACACCAGCAGTTTGAAAACTGTTATTGATTTTTAAAAAAATGGCTGCCTGACTTCTGTTTTGGGCCCTTACAAAATATGTTAATTACTTCTTATTTTGGTTCCTAGAAAGTAGATGAGTTATTCTAAATTGATACGGGATTATGGTGCTGTTTCTCAGTGCTCAATGTAATAATGAAGTGTTAGAAACATTTTGTAGACTAAAATTGAGTTTTGTTCAGAGAAAAAAATCAAAGACTATTTTAAAATTTTCTCCACATTGACACGTTACAGGTGGAGCGAGAACTTTGTTCTGCCACAGCTGAGTTTGAGGATTTCGTCTTACAGTTTATGGACAGGTGAGCAAGTACCCCAGATATCTCCTTTATCTGACATTCAAAAATAGTGATGTCCTGTCCCAGCAACTTTAGCCTCGTTTTGCATTGCAACCTGTATTTAATTATTGGGTTGGCCAAAAGGTTCGTTTGTTTATTTCCATAAGATGGCTCTAGTAATACTTAGTTGTCTTTAACTTCATTCGAAACAATTTTGTTAGATTGTATGTGACAGCTGTCATATTGGGGTGCATTTAGAAAAAGACTTATCAAAAATTGGTGAATTTTTGTGTAGCCATTTTCATATTGAAGGTGGAAGAAAAAAGCAACATTTTTGGCATATTATGCTTTATTGTTTCAAGAAAGGTAAAAACGCAACTGAAATGCAAAAAAAAGATTTGTGCAGTGTATGGAGAAGGTGCTGTGACTGATCGAACATGTCAAAAGTAGTTTGCAAAGACAAAAAGACAGCCCTCAGAATGGGAGAAAATCTTTGCAAACGAAGGAACAGACAAAGGATTAATCTCCAAAGTATATAAACAGCTCATAGAGCTCAATATCAAAAAAACAATTACAACCCAATCAGAAAATGGGTGGAAGACCTAAATAGACACCTTTCCAAGGAGGACATACAGATGGCCAAGGGGCACATGAAAGGAAGCTCAACATCTCTAATTATTAGAGAAATGCAAATCAAAACTATAATGAGGTATCACCTCACACCAGTCAGAATGGCCATCATCAAACAATAAATGCTGGAGAGGGTGTGGAGAAAGTGGAACCCTCTTGCACTGTTGGTGGGAATGTAAATAGTTACAGCCACTGTGGAGAACTGTATGGAGGTTCCTTAAAAAACTAAAAATAGAACTACCTTATGACCCAGCAATCCCACTACTGGGCATGTACCCTGAGAAAACTATAATTCAAAGGGACACATGTTCCCCAATGTTCATTGCAGCACTATTTGCAATAGCTAGGACATGGAAACAATCTAAATGTCCAATGACAGATGAATGGATAAAGAAGATGTGGCACATACATACAGTGGAATATTACTCAGCCATAAAAAGGAACGAAATTGGGTCATTTGTAGAGATGTGGATGGACCTAGAGTCTAGAGTGAAGTAAGCCAGAAAGAGAAAAACAAATATTGTATACTAACGCATATATGTGAAATCTAGAAAAATGGTACAGATGAACTTATTTGCGGGGCAGGAATAGAGACGCAGATATAGAGAACGAACAGGTGGACACAGGGTAGGAAGGGGACGGTGGGACGAATTGGGAGATTAGGATTGACATATATACATTACCACAGGAAAATACATAGCTAGTGGGAACATGCTGAGTTCAGCTTGGTGCTCTGTGACGACCTAGATGGGTGGGATGTGGGCTGGGGGGAGGCCCAAGAGGGAGGGGATATGAGGATATAATAGCTGATTCACTTCATTGTACAGCAGAAACTAACACAACATTGTAAAGCAATTATACTCCAATTTAAAAAATTTTTTGAAAAAAAGTGGTTTGCAAAGTTGCTGGAGATTTCTCTCTGGACAGTGCTCCATGGTTGGGTAGACCAGTTGAAGTTGATAGCAGTCAAATCAAAACATTAATTGAGAACAGTCAACGTTATACCACGCGGGGGACAGCCGACATACTCAAAATATCCAAATCAAGTGTTGAAAATCATTTGCATTAGCTCGGTTGTGTTCATCACTTTGATGTTTGGGTTCCACATAAGTTAAGCGAAAAAAACCTTCTTGACCGTATTTCCACATGCAGTTCTCTACTTAAATGTAATGAAAACGTTCCACTTTTACTTTTTTTATTTTTTTTTTTTTCGCGGGCCTCTCACTGTTGTGGCCTCTCCCGTTGCGGAGCACAGGCTCAGCGGCCATGGCTCATGGGCCCAGCCGCTCCGCGGCATGTGGGATCTTCCTGGACTGGGGCACGAACCCGCGTCCCCTGCCTTGGCAGGCGGACTCTCAACCACTGTGCCACCAGGGAAGCCCAAAACGTCCCACTTTGAAAACAAATTGTGATGGACGATGGAAAGATACTGTACAATAATGTGGAACAAAAGAGATTGTGGGGCAAGTGAAATGAACCACCACCAACCACACCAAAGGCTGGTCTTCATCCAGAGAAGGTGATGTTGTGTATATGGTTGGATTGGAAGAGAGTCCTCTATTATGAGCTCCTTCCAGAAAACGAAATGATTAATTCCAACAAGTACTGCTCCCAATTAGACCAACTGAAAGCAGCACTCGACAAAAAGTATCCAGAAGTAGTCAAAAGAAAATGCATAATCTTCCAACAGGATAACACAAGACTTCATGTTTCTTTGATGGCCAGGCAAAAACTGTTACAGGGACTTCCCTGGTGGCGCAGTGATTAAGAATCCGCCTGCCAATGCAGGGGACACGGGTTCGAGCCCTGGTCCAGGAGGATCCCACATGCCACAGAGCAGCTAAGCCCGTGCACCACAACTGCTGAGCCTGAGCTCTAGAGCCCGTGGGTCACAACTACTGAAGCCCGTGCACCTGGAGCCCGTGCTCTGCAACAAGAGAAGCCACCACGACGAGAAGCCCGCGCACCACAACGAAGAGTAGCCCCTGCTTGCCACAACTAGAGAAAACCCGCACGCAGCAATGAAGACCCAATGCAGCCAAAAATTAAAAAAATAAACCAACAAACAAAAAAAACTGTTACAGCTTGGCTGGGAAGTTCTTTTTTAAAAAAATATTTATTTATTTATTTGGCTGCACTGGGTCTTAGTTGTGGCGTGCGGGATCTTTAGTTGTGGCATGTGAACTCTTAGTTGCTGCATGCAAACTCTTAGTTGTGGCATGTGGGATCTAGTTCCCTGACCAGGGATTGAACCTGAGCTCCCTGCATTGGGAGCGCAGAGTCTTAGCCACTGGACCACCAGGGAAGTCTCTGGCTGGGAAGTCCTGATTCATCCGCTGTATTCACCAGACATAGTACCTTTGGATTTCCATTTATTTCGGTCTTTACAAAATTCTCTTCGTGGAAAAAAATTTCAATTCCCTGGAAGACTGTAAAAGGCATCTGGAACAGTTCTTTGCTCAAAAAGATAAAAAGTTTTGGGAGGATGGAATTATGAATTTGCCTGAAAAATGGCAGCAGGTAGTAGAACAAAAGGGTGAATACGTTGTTCAGTAAAGTTCTTGGTGAAAATGAAAAATGTGTCTTTTATTTTTACTTAAAAACCAAAGGCACTTTTTGGCCAACCCAGTACTGTGCAAGGCTGGTGCTTCTTCTCAAGTTACAAAATGACAGTTGGTTTGTGATCCATGTACAAATTAAGTAGCTATCACTTGCATAGTCATGACAATGGATTTATCTAATCAGCAACAAAAAATGTTAAGCCAGTTTTTAGTTGCTAAAATTTTACTTTCTTTGGGTTATTTAGATGCTTTGGACTTATAGAAAGTAGCACATTGGAGCAAACAAGAGAAGAGACAGAAACTGAGAAAATGACTCACTTGGAGAGTTTGGTCGAATTAGGTCTGTCTTCTACGTTTAGTACAATCCTCACACAATGTTCCAAAGAAATATTTATGGTAAGAGTGCATTGCTGCAAAGAATTAAATTCCAACTTGTAGTTTTATTTGATGTTTTAAAAATTGAACTTCAAGTTACTTTGTATGCATATCATGCCAGCTTATCCTTTCTTTCCATACTAAAATTTGAAAGAGATGGGGAATTCTTTTGCAGTCCAGTAATTAGTACTCCGCGCTTCCACTGCAGGAGGAACAAGTTCAATCCCCGGTGGGGAGCTAAGATCCTGCGTGCCTCATGGCGTGGCGAGGCCAAAAAAGATAATAATAAAATAAAATTTGGAAAAGATACACAGTTGATCCTCATTATTTGCAGATTCTGTATTTGCAAATTCAACATAGTGTACTTGCTAAAATTTATTTGTAACCCCAAAATTGGTACTCGCAGTGCTTTTGTGCAGACTTTTGAAAGTGGCAAAAATTTTTGAGTTGTGCATGTTTACAGCTGAAATCGAATAAGGTGACACTCTGCCATCTTGTTTTAGCTCTTATACTGTAATGTAAACAGGTGTCCTTTTTTCATCTATTTAAGGACAGATCGTTCACATTTTTGTGCTTTTTGGTGATTTTGCATTTTAAAATGGCCCCCAAGAGTAATGCTGATGCACTCACTGTCTAGTGTTCTAAGCAAAAGATAGTTGTGATGGACCTAACGTAGAAAATATTAACATGTTTTAGGTAAGCTTCGTTCAGAAATGAGTTACAGTGCTTTTGGCTATGAGTTCAAGGTTAATGAATCAACAATGTATTAAAGTGTCAAAAATGCAATTGTTGCAAAAATGCAAAAATCAACAGTGTATTAAAGACATTAAAGTGTCTTCAAAGAGAACCACACATAAACAAAATTATATATCCATATATCCATCAGTTGATGAAAATGTAACCAGAGGTTTATGGGAACTTAATCCTGTATTTCCCTTAAGAACTGTGGTTCAGTATTTGCTAATTCAGTGCCCACGGTGATTTTACAGAGCATAACTACTGCAAATAACAAGAATTGACTGTATGTTTAAAATTTACAGTAAAATACTACTTGGGAGAAAAGTTTTGAAAATTGTTTATGCCATCACATAATAGAAATTAAATCCCAAATATAAAGATCTGGCAAACTATGATGAATGAGAAATAGTTTGTCCTCATAAGGCATTCTGTGAACATTCACTTATTCAGTATTAGTCGATACCTATTATATACAATATGGTATTTATTTCATATTTTCTATTCCACTACTCTCTTTCCATTTCTGTTTCTTCTTTCGCTATCTGAGATTATCATTGTTCAGTGTTTATCCTGGTTAAAAGGTAAACTGCCTTACACCTGCATGAAATATTTACTAAGATTATGTTAGTATAAAGAAATTAACATAAATAATCTCTTATTTAACCAAAATCTTTTGAAAGGAGTTGTTTATAGTTTGCAGCATTGTCAATCCATGTCTAGAGCTAATTCTTTAATTCAGAAATGGAATTAAAATTCTGTGACTTGATTATAAAATTAAATAGAATGCTTCAAGTCTTTTAGAGGACAGAAAAATATAGTTTTGTAGTTGTCAGAATGACAAACTGTAAATATTAGATATTACCCCAAATTCCCTCCGTTATATTGGATTGGCCAGCAAGGTAATTAAATTGCATTTGCTTCCAGCAGCTCTGGTTTTGTGCTTAGCATTTCTGCAGCAAATAAAATCTTGTGCCGCAAATGTTTTGTTCACATTAGGGTTTTGTGCAAAGGTTATTCATAAACCTGAATGTAGCATTATTAAGCAAATCTTTATGTATTCAGATGGTTAAATTTTTCCTACTTGGTTATTTTTAGTATAGTCTGAGTATCATTTTCTTTGGTGTTTCAAAAGATGTTTAATTTTCTTAAACGTGCTGGTTAGACATTTTCATTTGTTACATTATCTTTTAATAGGTGGCCCTTCAGAAGGTTTTTAATTTTTCGATTTCACATATATTTGAAACAAGAGTTGCAGGCCGCATGGTGGCAGACATGTGCCGTGCTGCAGTGAAGGTGAGTTGGGGTTTTCTGGACTGATGAATTAATGAATCAATAGCCATGAGTTTTATGTGGTTAATTATTTTAGACATGCTTGTCATTCTTAAAATACACATTTCTTTCAGTAGCTGCTTATAGCCCTTATTTGCCACTGAAAATAGAGCTAGTGTATACTTTGTGACTGTTCAATACTTGTGCCTTTCAAAAAAACTTATTTATACAAATATGTTTTCAGTGCTGCCCGGAGGAATCTTTGAAGCTATTTGTTCCCCACTGCTGCAGTGTTATAACTCAGCTTACAATGAGTAAGTCTTAAGGTTATTATTCTGTATTTGTAACTTTAGCAAATTTTTTTCTTGGTTTCTACAACTCTGTTGATGGAAACAGATTCTCTAAGCCATGCAGTATTTTAATTTTACAGTTTGGGGTAAAATTGCTCAAAACAAGGTATCATCCAGGGTTGACAGGTAGCTTAGAAATTTTAACTCTATTACATTAATGTTTTCATACATACAAGAAGCATTCAGCTGTTGCTATAATATCTGTTATTTTGTGAGATGTGTAGGGGCAGTCATCCTGGTTGGTGTGTTTATTTTCTTGAAAATTGAGCTTCTACCTCCTCTGGAGCAAGTCCAGCTTAACGAAGAAAGAAAGAAAAAGTCCTAAAAGAGACTTTTCTCAGCTATTAGAAATATTAAATATAAATACTTTTAAATGATGCATTTAGTTGGATATTTGTTTTTTTCTTCTGATACTATTTTGCTATTTTTAGATGATGATGTATTAAATGAAGAAGAGCTAGATAAGGAGTTACTATGGAATCTTCAACTTTTGTCTGAGGTATTGTAAATCTTTGGAATAAGAAAATATTTCTGTGAAAATGTTGACTTGCTCTGAAGATTTATCCTGTTTTGAAAAGTTAACTTTAAAACATGTAAAGTCGGGCTTCCCTGGTGGCGCAGTGGTTGAGAGTCCGCCTGCCGATGCAGGGGACACGGGTTCGTGCCCCGGTCCGGGAAGATCCCACATGCCGCGGAGTGGCTGGGCCTGTGAGCCATGGCCACTGAGCCTACATGTCCGGAGCCTGTGCTCCGCAACGGGAGAGGCCACAACAGTGAGAGACCCGCGTACCGCAAAAAAAAAAAAAAAAAACATGTAAAGTCATAAGTTTGAAAAATGTCTTTATGGGACAACAAAAAGTCAGATAATCTCATTTTCTTATTATAAAAGGAGTATGGTAACTGTTGACTACTTCGTGGTCAATGCTCTACCTGACTTTTTACTGATTAATTCTACTGTGGGTAACTCTGACTGAAAAGTGTATCAGATTTGGCATCTCCCCCCCCACCCCCACCTCATGCCAAATTTGGCCATCAGTCAAACTTCATTTCCTATAGGGGTTAGTTCAGAAACCAAAGAACAGAGAAATCCATTTAAATAAGTTTTGTCTCTTTAAGGAGATAGCCTCTTGAAAAGGATGTTACTATGGCACTTCAGAGCCTAAACTCAGAAAATGTGTTTTGATCTTAAGGAAGAATTCATTGTTAGAATATAATTAAAATGATAATCCTAAAATGAATTAAAGTCATTTTAAGAAACACTATTACGGGCTTCTCTGGTGGCGCAGTAGTTGAGAGTCCGCCTGCCGATGCAGGGGACACGGGTTCGTGCCCCGGTCCGGGAAGATCCCACATGCTGCGGAGTGGCTGGGCCCATGAGCCACGGCCGCTGGGCTGCGCATCCGGAGCCTGTGCTCCGCAACGGGAGAGGCCACAAGAGTGAGAGGCCCGCGTACCGCAAAAAAAAAAAAAAAAAAAAGAAACACTATTACTATTTTAGACTACTTTAATGGCCAAACATAGTTAACTTTAATTGTTGATTCTTGATCTTTTAACCAAAATATCTTTAACTGTTTTCTTTTTAGATTACTCGAGTGGATGGGAAGAAGTTGCTTCTTTATAGGGAGCACCTTGTAAAGATTCTCCAAAGAACCCTACATTTAACCTGTAAGCAGGGTTACACTCTGTCTTGTAACCTTTTGCATCACCTTCTTCGTTCTACTACACTTATCTACCCTACAGAATACTGCAGTGTGCCAGGCGGCTTTGACAAGCCTCCTTCTGAATACTTTCCTATCAAGGCAAGCATTTTCAATAATTTAGGATTCCAGGATATATTGGGTTATTTTTCTAAGGGATTCAAAGTGCGGGTTTTTTCCTTGTTGTGTATTAAGGTGTCACTTCTTTATTTTTAACATAGATTACTAAAACTATTATTGAAATGTTTTAAAGTTGAGAAGTATGATGTAGCTCTCATCTAGCTCTAGTTTTCTTCTTTTCTGTTTGTATGTGAAATGACTTTTTAATGCCATATTTAACCTCCATAGTTCCATATAGCTTGGGGGTGGAATGCAATAGCCTTACATAAACTTACTGTTACTCTTATAGTAAACTCATATTTGAGTGGCTCTTCAGGGAGACCCTTTTCAGGAGTGATAGACTCCTATGATGTCTTCATACCTTTATTTTGTGCACTTGCTGCCTTAGGTTTGGATTACCTATACAGTTTCTTTTAAGCCTTTTAAAATATGTTTGTATTTTTTTTTTTTCCTAACTTCTCAACTTGCTAATTAAATGCTATTTTCTAGGACTGGGGTAAACCAGGGGACTTGTGGAATTTGGGGATCCAGTGGCATGTTCCTTCTTCTGAAGAAGTGGCTTTTGCCTTCTATCTGTTGGACTCTTTTCTTCAGCCTGAGCTCATCAAACTCCAGCATTGTGGGGATGGAGAACTTGAAATGTCTAGGTTAGTTTTCTTTTATAAACAGTTAGTGTTATATGGTTGTAGACTAAAAAATTCTTTTTGTGCCTCTACCTCTCTCGATGGCATATATGATGTACTCATTTTCTTTTTTTAAAAAATTAATTTATTTTTGGCTGTGTTGGGTCTTCGTTGCTGAACGTGGGCTTTCTCTAGTTGCAGTGCACGGACTTCTCATTGTGGTGGCTTCTCTTGTTGTGGAGCACAGGCTGTAGGCACACGGGCTTCTGTAGTGGCTCGCGGGCTCTGGAGTGCAGGCTCAGTAGTTGTGGTGCATGAGCTTAGTTGCTCCCCAACATGTGGGATCTTCCTGGACCAGGGCTCAAACCCGTCTCCCCTGCACTGGCAGGTGGATTCTTAACCACTGCGCCACCAGGGAGGTCCCTGATGTATTCATTTTCAATGTGTGTTTTGAATGCCTGCCATAAATGTGATCAGAAAACCATTTAATACATTTAAGTGGTTTTCTAATCACATTACTATAATATAAAACTATATAATATAAAACCATTTTATAGTTTAATAACAGAAATTTTGTCATAATATTTAAACATCTTAAATAGAAAAACTCAGTTTTTTTCTAGTTTTTCTAGTTTGCTTTTAGTGACAGTGTCACTTGTGCATCTTTTGGGAAGTGTGTGTAAATATGCCCCCTTTGTAAGGAAGTGCCTGTTTTTCTAGATTCGCCTTAGATTTTATTGGCTTGTTTCTTTTCAGTAATTCATACTATTGATATTAATATTACTTAGAGAAATATCTCTAAGATATTGTTTCTCCCCCAAAGAGCTTTAGCACGAAACAATTATTTGAGACCACTAGACTTTTATAGTTTGAATCTTTGAAAGTTCCTAAAATCATAGTAAGAAAATTACTATGTGTCAAATAACAGGAAATTCTGATAAACAAATCCAGTAGGAATGGGCTTGGAGGAAGAAGAAGTATGATTGACTTACGTTGGCTGTGTGGTACTCTGAACTGCTTTTTTTTTAGCTAGTCTTTTTTTTTTTTGGCTACGCTGCATGGCTTGTGGGATCTTAGTTCCCCAACCAGGGATTGAACCTGGGCCCTTGGCAGTGAAAGCGCTGCATCCTAACCACTGGACCGCCAGGGAAGTCCCTAGCTAGCGCATTTTAAAAGACAGACTGTAGTGGAGAATCTTCTGTAATACTGTTTTCCCTTTTTGTTAGTGGTTGTGATCTTTGGGTAAATAGGGAATTAAATTCAGAATTGCTTCACAAAGGGCAATCAGTTGTTGTTACTTGTGATTATTTAGAGCCTGTTTAAATGTAAGCAGGTCTAATATTATCAGTAAATATCTGTTTAATTACCTTGTACTATTAAGAGGGTAAACTGAAAACATTCATCATTTCTATGCCTTAATTTTGTATATTCTCACTTGATAAAGTTTTTTACTTCACCTTAAACTCTACAAGGCTTTTTCTTAAATAGGGATTTGGAGTCTTCTCAAATATGAAAATGCTTTTTATTTTTTCTAGAGATGATGTTCTACAGAGTCTGACTATAGTACACAACTGTTTAATTGGCTCAGGAAACCTCCTACCTCCCTTGAAAGGAGAGCCAGTTACTAACTTGTAAGTAAAAATAACTACTTTACATATTTTGCTGTTTTGCCATTTGGCATATATTTTAAGACTTAGTCACATAATGAGTCACTGGTTTTGTTATTGGTGTTGTTTCTGTATCACTTTAACCTTTTTGTCATTGTTAGGCCAAAAACACCTGAGGCACAGTTTAGATCTATAAATTTTAGGGCTTTATTCAGATTTTTCATATGGTACCAGGATAGAGTAACTTTCAATGCTAATCAGTTTTAAAATATCAACTTAGAGATATTGAGTTCATCTGTTAGTTTACTGAGTTAATTAAGATAAATTCTTTAAAAAAAGAAAGGAAAACACCTTTTTTTTTGGTCTGCAATCAATGGTAAGGATTTTCTAGCAAAAAACCTGGGGTGTTTTTTAATAAAAATTTGTTCTATGTTATTCATTATGATTTTGAACTTTTGAGATCCACCAAGTTGCTTTTACAAATTCAAGTGCTTTTCAGAGTATTATTATTTCGAATGAATGTCTTGATTTAGTCCATTGTCAGTGTTACCATTTAAGTTGAAAAAAATTGAGTTTAAATGAAATCAGCTGTATATAACTTTAGCTCACTTATCAAGTACATAGATGCTAGTTTCAGTATACCATGTTAGATTATTTTCTCTGAACACCAACATCTCATTGCTGAATAAGTTAATGAAAATCACACAAAAATGAGTAAGGAAACCTTGCCCCTCAGAAAAGCAGAAGGGGAGAATTATTTGTTGATTTTGCAACAAAAATCTTAAAATGTTTCAAGGAATGGTTTTAAAATGTGGCTTGCTTGTCTTTCCATATTCTGCATAATCAGTTGTTTGGGGTCATACGTTTTCATAATTCCCACTTATTTCACTTATCTAAAAACTGTTTCTAGGCATTGAACTTTTTAGATTACTCATTAGATTTAAGAGGGAGAAGTAGGGTCGTTTCAGGTAAGGAAATCTGTTTTAAGTTTGCCTAGGAATTTACTGAATTCTTTTAAAGAACTTTTGTTTTTCATCAGTTTTATAGTTTGATATAAGAGCAATTTTACCAAAATTCATTTTTGTCAAGAGAGATGTTAAACAATATTTTTAAATGAGAGACCTACAGAAATGGTTTTGATTTCCCTAATGATCTTTAACAGTATGTAATAAGTAAGAACTTAACTCTTACGGCATGCCAAAAAGCTATTTCATACGTAACAAATTGATTATATCAGTAAACTTAGTTCTGCTTGAATGTGTTGAAGTGTGGTCCTTTAATCCAATAATTTATCTAAGAGCAAAAGCATTTATCTTTTGTGTATATAATTAGATTATTTTAGTATTGAGTGATGATTACAATACACTCAGGAGGCTTAGAGGTTTCCGTTGCAGTTCATTTCAGCATGGAGCCATTGAAGCAAAGTCTTTATCCTTTGAAATAAATGTGCATAAGGACAAATGTTCCATTTGGTTATTATAAAGCCAGTTAGATATGTATATAATGAAATGCATTTTCAGTAAGGAAAACAATACCATATTATTAAAACCTTATTAATGCCACAAAAGATAATTAAGCAGATTGTTAGCCCATTTTACTATACATTATAAGCTATAAAATTGAAACGAATATCCCTTTATAGGTTTTTTTTCAGAAAAGTTGAAAAGGAAAGATGATTTAGATTTAAAAGTGTTGTGTTTAGAATTTTCACTTAATGAAAATTTGACATAATAAAACCTAACAAAGTAATACAAAATTATGTTTAATATAAATGTGTTTATATATTTTAATTATAAAATATATTTTCTTGTATATATAATAGTACATAATGAAATAAAATATACAACGAGGAGAACTTCAATCATTTTAATCACTGAACAGTACACATTTTTAGGATTTTTTATAGTTATGTACATCTACTCAGTGTAATGATTATACAAAGTACAGTTAGAGATGAATGAGCATCCCTTTGCCTTTGAATTGTCAAAAGAGAGAGTTTGTAAAGTCTTCCCTGGGCTTTTAATTAGTTCTTAACAGAATCCTTTTTTAAAAAACCAATTTCTAACTGGTATCACCTTCACCTGAAATTTTAATTTATTTTGGCAATATGTGACTTTTTCCATTGACTTTATATAACATTATGACTTTTTTTTTGCAGATAGCAAGTTAGTTTTCACTAAAGTAAAATAAAATAAAGTTAGCCTTTTAAATTTCTAAAATGCTTATTCTAATATAGGTCAATAATTATTAAAATCTTCTAAGTGTAAATTGATTTGAAAGAACTAATCAAATAATTTCAATTGATGGTGCCATTGTTCTGTAATAGTGAATCATACTGCCTAGTTTGAAGAAAGAAGATCTGTAGCATAATTCTTGGAGATTATCAGTAGCAGGTCAATTTGAAACTAGAAGATGAAAAGAACTCTTTTATTTTGGACATGAGTTATTCCAAAGGAGATAGAGTAAAATGTGCCAAGTTGGGGAGAAAAGGAAACGCATAATGGTGACCAATGCTTTAGTGTAATGCCTAAGATATCCGGTGGTGTTTGGCTGTGGTATTGTGGGACATTTTGCATTTTCTGAAATACCAGACCAGTTTTTGGAAGCACCTAGCAGCTCAATTCTTTTTTTAAATTTAAACTTACATTTTTCTTATATAAATCTCAATTAGGGAAAATATTCTAGCTGCTTTAATTATTTTTTGTCGAATCACTTATTATTAAGTTTGCCTTGTGCATGTATTAGTAGTATTAGTCTTCTGGCAAATTGCAGCAGTAAAAAACCAGAAGCTTATTTCAGTTCTGAATTTTCCTGTAAGAAAATCTTAATTGCTAATAGAGTATATGGGATCCCATTGTTCAGGGAAATGGCTACCACATGTGAAAAACAATTTTCTATGCTATGTGATTAGAGACTGACAAAAAATAAAAAGCTTAGATGAGATGAGTTGATTGTCCTAAGTATAAAGTAAATTATATATCTAATGATATCTACATTGTACTTTTTGGCCTTTAGCAACATAGGGTTACTAAGTATCTTGTACATATTTTAAATTTTACTGTTTCAAAGGATGGATGAAATAAGGTCCCTTGAGGGTTTAATTTACCCTTAATTGGGTAAATTTTTTAGTTTAGTTCAGTTTGAAATTTAACAGTTTTGTCAGATACCAAGGTTACTGAATTAATCTTAAACCTCTCTATTTTGCTCTTGGAACCTTTAGTTAATGATTTCATAGAAACATTTGTGCTATAATTTATACTCATAGTTCTACCTTTATAGATGTGGAAGTTGGATTATGTCTTTCCAGGGTCATGTAGGAATTTTGGACACTTGCCTTTAATCCTCAAATTGTCATCAATTTCTCCTTTTGCAGTCCATTTCTTTAGAATCTTTTAGGTCTAACCAGCTATCACAGGATGCAAAAAACTAACATCTATAAAAACAGGGTTACTCAAGGTAGAGGAGTCATCATTTTTCATCTCAAATATTTCTTCTTTACTTTGTGCCCCCTTTCCTCCAATAGATCTGTTAAGTCGTTCTTAGTTAAATCATTCTTAGGAGCTCAGCTTTTACTAACTTTTCACTCAAAAAAAAAAAAAAATTCATACTTAAGGTCTAAGAGTTGAGACCATTTCATGAATATGTGAAAGGATGTGTTGTTATGCGATGAGGGGCAGGGCTAGCTAACCTCTCTTGGCACCTCCAGGAAACTACCCAGCTCTGCTGGGGGAGCTGCACACAGAAAAGGAAACAGTTACTACTCCACGGTGAGTAACCCTGTTTTCTCCTTATTTCACCTTCTGACTGTTTTCATTGATTTTTAAAAAAACTTGTGTGTCAGACATGGAAATGGTTCTTATGCTCAGAGTTAATTTTAAACCTAGCGGTATGTAAGATTCTCTTTACTTGGCAACCTTTTGTTCACATGGTAGAGTCAGAGCCAGCCTTTAATTTGTGTTTATAGCTATTGTTTATGCCCAGGATTCAACTGGATAACAGAACACAGAAATAGGCCAGTTGTCTGTTGTGAAACACTTGTTACCTTGAGGGAAAACAAAACCTGTTAGTGGCTTGGTTTTTATACCTTTTATGTTTGTTTTCATTTGGGAGGGGAGGGATTTGGAGCAGGGTAGGTTGTTCTTCCACTTACAGAAAGGGAGAATTATTGTTTGCAGTTGTTCCATGACAGTTCACCTAGCCTTCATTTGCATATTTGATTTGTATTGTATATTTTGTTTTTATGTTACTGGTCATTTCTTCCTTTTTCACCATCCTTTCTTTCCCACCAGTGATTATTTTCATCGTTCTACTCTAATCAAATCTAAAGAAGATTGCCATCTAGTGGTACAAATAGCATAGATGTAGAAAACGTACAAGTTTTTTGTTTTGTTTTGTTTTTAAAGTGGTACAGATATTAAACACATTTTGTTATAAATTAGGTGGCTTGGTGGTCCTATGTAGTTGCTATGAACCTGATTTAACTTGATTATTATTGTATACATGGTATTATTTGTAATATGTTGTGTTGAAATTATTTGTCATACTTTTATTTTTATATTACTGTTTGTAAAATGAACCAGTGATGAGTAGAATGAATTTCACTCGGGGTGGGGGAGTGATGATATTTTGTTTAAATTGTATATATTGCTACTATAGTGTTTAATCAGAATGCAGATCTATAATTGTTGATAGCACTTTAAGTCTACTCAGCTAAGATTATGTACATAACTAAAAGTTACAAGAGCAGATTTACGTATCAGAGAGTACAGCCCAGCACACGTAGACTTAAAATGTGACCACAAAGAGATACAATCATAAAGTCTTACTTGGGTAATGGATAGACATTTCTTTTAGAAAATTATTCTTCTAAAGATCAGAAGAAATATTTAGTTATAAATATGTATTTATACTCAATGAGAAGCATTTGGTGTAAAAGGTGTCAATACAATCAGAGTTTAATTAATTTGTTAGATAAGAATAGATCACTTAAAGCTGAATCTTAGATAAATAAGCATAAAAGAAACTTGAGATGGATAAGAACAAATAAAGTAAAGCTGAACTATATGTCTAAACAGATGCCTTCTATACTCTTGAGATGTGTAAGATGTGTTTTAGTTCAGGTTTTAAAAGTAAAAGCCTAAGCCATTTTAATTTAAATCTATTACTTAATATTTTAAAAGCCCACACAGGTTGATATGTTTCTAAATAATTGTAATAAGTGATAGTACTTCATCAACTTTTCTGATAGGGAAACAATTCAGAGTGACACATGGATTTTTAGAATTAGCATCATGGTTCTTAGATGAGACTTGTTATTAAATGTAGTTATAGTGTGATTGGTGTTATTAGAGTCAGAAAGGCATATAAGAAAAACATTTCAAATTCCCAACTGATAGCCTTTTGTTTGCTTGTTGGTTTGTTTGATATAGTAAAAAAATTTTCGGGATAGCTTACTATAGTGATTGCTTTTTAAAATGTCATTTGTTAAGAGTAATTTTGTGACAATAATTAAAATGCATGCTTGGTTCAGTACTGTGTGGTACTAGGTATGGACGGGGTGAGGTACAGTTGTATTCCTACTTTAGGAAACAACTTATGTTTATAGCAGCAGTGAGGGGACATGCGCTCTCATGTGATAGCTTGTGGCCAAGTACTTCCCCATGCTTTACCAGGGAAGGTGGAGGGGGGTGGGTAACAGTCTTTCGCCTAACGCTTGTTACTATGTGAGCACAGCCTTTTCTCTTTCTTGGTCAAATCTAATTTCAGTAAAGTTATTGGACTTCCCTTGAAATTCAGTGTGAAAGAATCTGATTTTATTTTTTAATGACTGGACTCTGGATACATATATATTTTTCAATCATACATAATTTTACAGAATGTTCAAGTTTGCAAGCTGTTGCCGAAAGTTGAAACTTTATGGAATGAAAACCAGATTTTAAGAAGAATTTGAATTTGAAATTCTTGAAATTCTCTGAAAAGCAAATTAGCATTTTATATTATGAAATATTACCATTCTTTGTTTATATTCTGTAGGCTTGGTTTTGAAACTTGGGACAGTACTGTTGCCATCCACATTATGGCAAGGAACATAGTTAAATAATTGGCATTTTAGTCATCTTAATGTTATTACCCATTTAGATAAATTCCAGAATTCACAACAACCAAATATTAGGGTAGAGATAACTTAATTAATTCAACTTAAAAAAATACAGTACGGGGGAGGGGTATGTTGATTTCAAAATAGTGTTTTCTTCATTACAAGTGTTGTGTAGGTCATGAATTATGAGCAATAATTATAAATTTTCTATTTATTACTAATTAACCTTGTATAGGATACGCTTACCCCATGTTTCCTTGGCATTTGTGCCTGTCTTCCTTTTCTTAGAAAGTATTATCGCTTTGTTTGTAAAAAGTTATTGAATTGAATCTCATATTTTGAAATAAAGTCTATTTATTTTTCATTAAAGAAAATTTAGATTTCAGATATAAAGGTTCATATTCCCCAGCAGAATCTGTCCATACATACCTAAAAAATGACTTTTAATGTAGTATTTTTACATCTGAACATCTTCAAAAGTAGTGGCATTTTACTGCAGATGTCAGGAGAGATCAGTTTAGCTGGTTTTAAGAGGAGGGGTAATGATTATCTAAAGAAGCGTGTCTGCTGTATATTCTACAGTAAAATTTGATGGTGATTTTTTTGGTGTCTAGTTTTAACCTTTATTATAACATTGTAAAGCTGACTTTTCCTTGTATAAATGTTTAACATCAGATTTAGGCTTTTACGTTTGAGTATTGAATATCAGTGTTATGTTCATTTGGGCAGTAAATTCCCCCCCCCCAAAGTCATTATATTTAATTAAAATTTTTTTAAAGATGAATAACACTGTCCTTACTGAAACAGATAGAGCATTAATCTTCAGAAAGCTAGAGTAAAGAATTGAAGTACTGAAGATGAGAGATCTGTGTTTGTTAAAGATCATCATTTAAACATTCTAGCAATGACACTTTTCCCTTTAAGCCTCCTTATTGGTATTATTAATAAATACAAGCATTCTTGTTTTTATACAGGGTACCAAGTATGGTGTCCTTGGAAGAGACAAAGTTGTATACTGGACTTGAATATGGTATGTGAATCCTAATCTGAGTAAATCTGTATGGACTGTTTTCATCAGTTACTGTACAAGGGTTAAAATGGGATAATTTTGTAGTTACAGTTTTTCTAGTCTCTTTTTTATATGTAGAATGAATATTAATTACTTAATATTATCTTTGATTTTTCTGGAGAAAGTGTGTAATTATTATATAAAGAATAGCCAGTAAAAGATAGATGCTTTCTATGTGCAAAGGCAGACTTTTCATATATTGTAATGCTCATTTATGGTTAGAATTGTTATAGAACTGTTGTATTATACTTGATGTAAACCCTTACATATTCTAACTATCTTTATAGTATCTTTCTATCATAGTGAGTTAAATTTTATATAAATACTTATGTAAAACATTTTGTGTTAATTTAGTGTTCTGAATCTAACATTAATAGAAATTTAGCACACTTCTTTATTGCTGGATTAACATCGGAGTTCATTGCATACATTAATTAGGTGTAGTTTGTTTGTTTGTTTGATTTGGGTCACCACAACTAATTAGAGAATCCTATGCATTTATGGCCTCTAATTAGAGGATAGAGCCTTTGAAATATTGGCAGAGATAGTTTTATCTCCCTCCTCCTTGCCTGCCTAATAAAGTTTTGTAAGCAGGTTCTTATAAATGTGAAGGTTTTAAAAGTTATTCTGTATCATGCCAAGCTACTAACCAACTATGATAAAGACAGACCCATTTGGTTTTTCTTTGGTTTTTTTTTGTTTGTTTATTTATTTTGTTTTAATTTTTATTGGGGGTATAGTTGATTTACAATGTTGTGTTAGTTTCAGGTGTACAGCAAAGTGAATCTGTTATACATATAAATATATCTCCACTCTTTTTTAGATTCTTTTCCCATATACAGACCCATTTGTTTTTTTCCTGGATACGTTATCTCTTCTTGATATAACTGTTTTGATATAAACTTCAAAGCTCTGGTCAGCATTCAGTGTGTAAAATGCTTTCTCTCATTTTTTTAAAAATAGATCTATCCAGAGAGAACCACCGAGAAACAATTGCTAGGGTCATAAGGAAACTTCTTAGTAAGTACAAATATGTATTTAATTTATGTTTATTAATAAATATTTAGAAATTTTATTTTATAGCATGTGTGCTTTTACTTAACCATTTTAAAATTCTAAATGGTGAGAATATCAGGCAGTGGTTTTTTTTGGTGCGTTTGGTTTTTGCTCTTCTTCCTTAACTAGTATATCAGGAGTCCTATAGTAATTTAAAATATTTTAACCAAAATTCTTTTCCTCCTATTATAGACCACATACTTAATAATTCAGAAGATGATACCAAGTCCTTGTTTCTTATCATAAAGGTACAGTTGTCATTTAACAGTTGCATAATTGTTAATATGACCGGGTTTGACTTGACGACTCATAAATATAAAATTTGCAATTCTTTGATGCAGATTACTGGAGACCTTTTGCAATTCCAAGGATCTCACAAGCATGAATTTGACTCTCGTTGGAAAAGCTTTAACCTAGTAAAGAAATCAATGGAAAATCGGGTCAGTATTTTCACCTAAAGCTGAATTTTTTTTAAAGGTGTATAATATTGATATAACCACCTGATATAGCAATTATTTGCCATACAGAGGAAGTTCCCTATAAGTAAAAATAGTAGATTTTCAAATATTATATGATGGTATAATCAAAAGGATCCTAGAAAAAATGTACTTCCCTGAGACAAACTCTTCTGTCGATTTCCATGGTAGTCTCCGGACTCTCAATGGCAATTTCAAGTCTGATAACTTGGCAAAGTTATCAGACTTGATAACTTTCTTACCATGTAAGAAACTTTCTTACCATGTAAGAAACTGAAGGAGTAAAAATAGGAATTGTCCACAGGCATGACTTTAAAGCATTGCATTTTATGTAATCTTATGTTATATTTGGTCTCCAAGAGAAGTCAATACAAGCTTCCCTGGGAGCCTGGAAGAAAGTATACTTAAGTCAGCCATTTGATGTTCATAGCAGTGTTCTTCTATAGGAGACTTTTGTTGAAATTGAGTCTGAAAAGGTTATATGAGTTCATTGTTTAGGCACAGGGTGCTACATATTTTAGACAAAGGGAATGGCATGTGACAGGGCAGGGAGATGTACAAACATGGCATGCTTTAGCAAACAGTGTTTGTAGGGAAGAATGGCAGGAGGTGAACTAGGTCATTTCTAGTTTTGCCCAAGAAAATGCTTCAGTTTTACATTCAGCAACGGGGGAGTCATTAGAAGTTCTTAAGTAGATCTGATGTAAATGTTGGAAAGATCATTATTCAATTCAGTGAATTTTGAAAAGCTCTGCCATCGCTGTGAACAATAAGCAGTAGGCGATTGAGACTGGAAGCCGGGAGGCTTTAGTTAAACTATTTTTTTTTTTTTTTTTTTTTTTTTAGTTAAACTATTATAATAGTTCAGATGGGAAAGCACAGCCTGAATCCAGTCACTGGCATTGGGGTGGAGATAAGGTGTTTTTAAAAGAAGATGGAATTGTGGGGACTTGATGACTAATGAGATACAGGTGTGAAAGAGGAACAGTCTGAGTTCCAGACATCTGCCTTTAGTGACTGGGTAGAACATTGGGGGTGGGGGAGAGCTTAAAAGATAATTTTTACAAAAATAAAAAATGTTATATTCTGTAGTAAACATACACAACTACCCAGAAAGGCTGTTTATAAGTTTAATAGAGTAAAGCAGTTTTCTTAGTGGGCTGTTTTTGTATTTTTAGTATTTGACTGAATAAAAGTCTGATGATTTTAGAATAAGTGAAATACCTTCAGTACCCATCAGCCCATCCTGTACCTTCTTTGAACTATTTTTTTGTTAAGGGGTTCAGGGGAACCATTGTTGAAGTCATTTAGGGAAAATGTTGAAGTGTTTGCTACTGTTTTTCAGCTCCATGGGAAAAAGCAACACATCAGAGCGCTATTGATTGACAGAGTAATGTTGCAGCATGAGGTAAATAGCTTTTTAAAATCATGATGCCTTTTTTTTTGTCTTGCCGTGCTGCACAGCTTGCGGGATCTCAGTTCCCCAACCAGGGATTAAACCCAGGCCACAGTAGTGAAAGCCCGGAATCCTAACCACTAGCCACCAGGGAACTCCCCACAGTGACTTTTTTAAATGACAGTTTTTCAAATAAATATTTAATTATTGGTGTTACTTCATAATTAAATGAACTTTTAGTAAAAAACTTTGAGATTTGATTTACACTGTTTTTTTTTTTTTTTTGTAGCTACGAACACTAACTGTTGAGGGTTGTGAATACAAAAAGGTACATCAGGATATGATTAGAGATCTTCTTCGTTTATCTACAAGTTCATACGGTCAGGTAAGGCTAGTCCAAACAGTCTGGGCATGCCCCCTCTCACCCATTTTGTAACGTGCAATCTAAAGTATCCCCATTTTAACAAGGGAATTTAAATAATTTATTGGCAAAGAAAATTTACATTTTAAATGACATATATTCAAACTAATCTTGCTTCTCTTTTTAAAATAATGTTTATTTTTGCTGTTTGTAATTGCTTCTCAAATTTTTTTTAAAAATATATAACTAACGTTGGTAGATAGTGCTAGTGTAATGTTGATGCCACTTAAATTAAATCACATTATGAAGGCCTGTCTGTGACGGCCATATAATTCTTCCTAGGCATTCTGCTTGAGTTCAGGAAGCTGATACCATGTGAATTGTGGGGTCCCTCCTTTCAGGTAGCATAAGACCAAAAATTTATCTCTAAACACAGAGAACTGGGAAAAGTAAAGAGATTCATGTACAGCCAATGATTCTGTCTTTATAAAATAGTGTAAATTAGGAAACCAATCTAACCCAGAGATTTTGCCTAAAGTATTATTTTAAAAAGTTTGAAATATGTACAGTGTATTGCTTTTATTCATTACTATTTAACTAGTTCATGGATTATAAATTTATACTGAATCTTTTGCTTGGGTTAAAAATATGTGGCCTAGGGCTTCCCTGGTGGTGCAGTGGTTGAGAGTCCGCCTGCCGATGCAGGGGACACGGGTTCGTGCCCTGGTCCGGGAAGATCCCACATGCCGCGGAGCGGCTGGGCCCATGAGCCATGGCCGCTGAACCTGCACGTCCGGAGCCTGTACTCCGCAACAGGAGAGGCCACAACAGTGAGAGGCCCTCGTACTGCAAAAAAAAATACGTGGCCTATACTTGAGGCTTGCATTGAAAAGGTTAAGTTGTTCTGTGTTTTGGAAAGTCTTTGATTTTCCTTGTGTAGACACAAGAGAAAATCTGACCCTTCTCATTAAGAGTAACTCAGAATAAAAAGTTTAAGTCTGCTGATTATGTTACTGAACAAATGCATATCAGTTCCATTCAGTCTCTCCTTTATCAAAAGGATATTTGAAGCAGTGTAACTTTTTTTTTTTTTTTTTGGCTTTGTTGTTGCTCGCGGGCTTTCTCTAGTTGCAGCGAGTGGGGGCTACTCTTTGTTGGGGTGTGCGGGCTTCTCGTTGCAGTGGCTCTTGTTGCAGAGCATGGGCTCTAGATGTGTAGGTCTCAGTAGTTGTGGCACGCGGGTTCAGTAGTTGTGGCACATGGGCTTAGTTGCTCCACGGCATGTGGCATCTTCCCAGACCAGGGATCGAACCCGTGTCCCCTGCATTGGCAGGAGGATTCTTAACCACTGCGCCACTAGGGAAGTCCCTGAACCAGTGTAACTTAAACCATGGATATGGTTGGTGGTAATTTGCTTTCCTTCTGATAAAAAGATTATCATTTACTCATTTTTGTTAAGTTATGTGCTTTGTTATATTTTTCTGTTATTACGAAAACATTTAAATTACCACTGCTTTGTTTTAATGATTCATTTAGAAATTGTTTTGTAGTTTGTCTACCATTTAATAAAAGTCATCTGTTAATAACTGTTTCTTTAGGTCAGAAATAAGGCCCAGCAAACATTTTTTGCTGCCTTGGGAGCATATAACTTCTGTTGCAGAGATATCATTCCCCTGGTTTTGGAGTTCTTACGGCCTGATAGGCAAGATGTCACGCAACAGCAGTTCAAGGTATAGGGTTTTTTGTTTTGTTTTACTACGAAATTTTTCAAACGTAGAGAAAAGTTGAAAGAATTTCGCAGTAATGGAATTGCTGACCCCCAAGGCAGATGTGTAATTCAAGAATGTTGTAGAGGATCTAACTCATTGGGTGATATGTTGTCGACCTTGTGGAGAGCAGTTTAAATGGACAAAATCAGACAAGTCAAGTAAGCTTAAAATTGGAAACTGTCTATTAGGTCAGTAAAATTGAAGTTACAGTGATCTTATAAGAACTGTAAAGAGGATTAGAATCCAGGGTGGTTAGGAAGTCAGATTGGAATTGTTCAGGAAATAAAATGTTTTGGTACTAATAGCTCTTTTCATTAAAATGGGGTACCTTAGAAAGAGGTACCTACTGTCATCAGAATCATTCTGATTGATTGAGCTCCTATGAGTAAAAAGTACACAGTATAATTAAGTAACCTAGTTTTTATATACTTAGAGAAATACTTGGCAACCAGATTTAACCACAATTTTTAAAATTATTTTGTATGTTATACCCTAAAATGCTAAGAGTGACACATTTCACAGCCTTTATAAATGTAGTAGAGGAGAATTAGAATGGAAGCTATGTCCGTAAAAGCAATATCTTCACATTTCTATATTACCTCATTAATAGCCATTCTTTGAGCTAACCCTCTGTTAAATGACTTAGAGAAAATATTACTGGATTGCACTTAAGTGTCAAATTCAAGTTTCTAAAAGTAACGTGTTGAATGTGGGGACCTATTTTATAACCAGTACCAGGCATTTAAATAATCAGTGTTTAGTAAATTTGAAAACAACATGTAAGTGAGTTGGCTACAACTAAACAGTGCCTCTTGTTTCCCATATTGATCATTTTTTCCTGCAGGGTGCCTTGTATTGTCTCCTTGGAAATCACAGCGGTGTATGCTTGGCAAACCTTCATGATTGGGACTGTATTGTACAGACTTGGCCAGCAATTGTTTCTTCTGGGCTTAGCAAAGCAATGTCCCTGGAAAAGCCATCAATAGTGAGGCTGTTTGATGATCTTGCAGAAAAGATTCATCGGCAATATGAAACAATTGGTTTGGACTTCACAGTAAGCAAAATCATTTTTTTAATTCAAATTTTAGTGCAAACACTGCCTTGTCAAAATGCTATTATTTTCTTGTGTTTTTTTAGTAATCATATTCTTGGCATTTGATTCTAATTTTTTTTAAAGCATTTGTATTCTGTTTCCTTTTACTGCTTTAGTGATCATTACTATAGATGGCAGGGTAGAGTAGGAAGCTGGAGCATGGCCAGGAGAGAACTAGGTGGTTTTCTACCAAGAGGCCACAAAGTGTTATTACATTGTTGCATTTACCATTATCCCCTGTATGTCTGCAGCCTCATTTTTCAAAGAGTTGGTTATATTTTAGGAGGTCAGTTCTACTAGTCAAAGTCACAGAAGATTGACCACAGGGTTCCATAATTTATAGTGAAGATTAAAATTGGATGATTTGACAAATGAAAAGGTAAATATCAGGTTCAGTGGAGCTCAAATGGGGAGAGATAGCAGATCATCATCCAAGAATTTTCAAACTCCTATTTACACACCCATCAGAATTGGGGATGGGTAGAAGAGGTGTGAGTGTGGTTGAATCCCCCTCTTTTCTGCAGTATTATTTTTGACGTCCATACTCAGTTGTTTTTTTTGTTGTTGTTTTTTGTTTTTTTGTGGTACGCGGGCCTCTCACCACTGTGGCCCCTCCCGTTGTGGAGCACAAGCTCCGGACTCGCAGGCCCAGCAGCCATGGCCCATGGGCCCAGCCGCTCCGAGGCATGTGGGATCCTCCCGGACCAGGGCATGAACCCGTGTCCCCTGCATCGGCAGGCGGACTCTCAACCACTGCGCCACCAGGGAAGCCCCATACTCAGTTTTAAAAACCACTGTGCCACCAGGGAAGCCCCATACTCAGTTTTAAAAACCATTGCTCTAAATGTATTCCTTTTCTGCAAAACATACTCTTGCTATTTGTAACTGTTGTTAGATTATGCTTTCTTCTTTAAAATTTTTTAAAAATTGACATGTAATTCACCTTTTTAACACAACAGTTGTGTGCTGTTATATACTATTGTGAATATATATATATATATTTATTTATTCACAATAGTATATTCTCAGGGTTGTACAAACATCACTACTCTAATTCTAGAACACTGTAATTACTCAGAAAAAGAAACCCTGTACCCAATAATTTTTTTAAATTAGTTTCTATTGGAGTATAGTTGCTTTACCTGTATCCAATAATAATTGCTTCCCATTCATTCCCCCATACCCCTAGCCCCTGGAAACCACTAATCTACCTTTTTTCTCTGTGAATTTACCTATTATGGACATTTCATCTAAATGGAATTATACAGTTTGTGGCCTTTGGTATCTGGCTTCTGTCACTCAGTATATTGTTGTGAAGATTCATCCGTGGTATTTCAGTACTTCATTTTCCTCCCTGGCTTTTCTTTTTAATAAGATTCCAAAGTCATGTGTCGGAATAGCAGAATTACTTCAACAATCAAAAAACCCGTCTATCAAACAGATAATGCTTAGCTCAGAAGAAATTAAAGAAGGACTTAAACGCCAACAAGAAAGGAATGCTGATGCCCTAAGGTAATTATGAATGCCTACTTATCATGACATATAACTTTATAGTAGGTTTTAAATATCTCTAAAATATAGATGCACTGTAACTACCTAATGAAATTTACACATTGATTCTGAAGAGATACCAAAATGTTAAGAGGTAATTATTGTGAAGATCTCTGATTGTCACTTTCAGCTATGGAGGTAGAAAACACCATCTCACAATAAAGTTATCTTATTTATTTATTTATTTATTTAATTTGGTTGCACTGGGTCTTAGTTGTGGCAGGTGGGCTCCTTAGTTGCAGCTCAAGGGCCCCTTAGTTGCAGCACACGGGCTCCTTAGTTGTGGCATGCGAACTCTTAGTCGCAGTATGCATGTGGGATCTAGTTCCCTGACCAGGGATCAAACCTGGGCCCCCTGCATTGGGAGCGCGGAGTCTTATCCACTGCACCACCAGAGAAGTCCCTAAAGTTATCTTAATATCGTATGTTTTTTCAACATGAATTGATTTTTCTTGTAGTACACATATCCCACTCATTAAATCTTAAATTCAAGTTCAACACGTTTGTCTCTTCATATCTCTTATAATAACTTTTTGATCGATAACATTTATACAAATTTGTTACTAGGATATTAGTAAACTACCTTTAGATTTTTGGGACCAAAGCACTTCAATGGTAACACTGAAGCAGGAGCCTTCCTAACTTTATTTTTTTCTTTGCCTTATGAATATGCTTATTAATTTTTTTCTAACAGTTCTATATAAATAATAAACTTTATAGCCTACCTCATGTATACCTGGGTTGTTATATAGGTAGACCACTCCTAACCAGTTGATTACTACTCACAAATTTACTTTTGAATGTCCACTCAGGAATGGTTGAGTTGCTCAGTGTACTTAGCACTTTTTTTTTTTTTCCTCTGCCTTTCATTTTCTTTTCCCAGGGTTACGCATCTGCTTTCACTCTGGCTTTCTTCTCATCAGACCCTTTATAGTCTGGTGATGAGAAGAGGAGGGTGAATTTGGCCGGAATTTGAATTTATATTACATTATTTGATGTTCATCTTAGTTTTTTTTTGTTTTGTTTTGTTTTTGTGGTGCGCGGGCCTCTCACTGTTGGGGCTTCTCCCGTTGCGGAGCACAGGCTCCGGACTCGCAGGCTCAGCGGCTATGGTTCATGGGCCTAGCCGCTCCGCGGCATGTGGGATCTTCCCATACCGGGGCACGAACCTGTGTCCCCTGCATCGACAGGCGGACTCTCAACCACTGTGCCACCAGGGGAGCCCCATCTTAGTATTGTATTAAAACAATACCTTACCTGAATTTTTTTTTTTTTTTAAGGAACTATGAAAATTTGATAAACACTTTGCTAGATGGTGTGGAGCAGAGAAATTTGTAAGTGCAAAAATATATTTTTTTAATTCTCAAACTTTTATCTTCAGTATTATAGGAGGTTTCTACCCTGAAGGCCATGAATGACTGTCAGAAAAAGTTGTAGTCTGATTCATGAGTTTAGAAAGTATGGGGCTGATGATAGGAGCAGTATTTTTCAATATACCTATTTTGATTCTTGGGAAACTTAAAATTATAATGTTTCAAATACAGGGTTGTTTTTTTAAAGTGATTTTATGAATGATGTGTTTTGTGATTTCCCCCCTCCGCCCCTTTTCAGGCCCTGGAAATTTGAACATATAGGCATTGGGCTTTTGTCTCTACTTTTGAGAGATGACCGAGTGTTACCGCTTCGTGCCATACGTTTTTTTGTTGAGAATCTCAACCACGATGCAATTGTAGTTCGAAAGGTAGATACTTTATTTTAGCTATAATCTTGGGTTTGAAAATTCTTGCCTCACCTGATATCTTGAAGTGTATTGATTTGAAATCTACCTCTGTTGGTTCCGAGATGATAGTAATTCATCCAACAAATATATGAGGAGGTGTTCAGGTACTGTGCATTTCAACACTGGAGATGTAGCGGGGAACATGTTTATAGGTTAATTGGAAAGATTGACTTTAAAAAATTAATTACAGTTATAACATGTTACAGGAAGGGAAAGGTATCTGAATGATACAACTAGTTGGTTGGTTTTAACTTGAAAACTGTTAGAGGTAGGGTACAAGATGGGGCTGACCTGACCTGGCACATTGAGAAAAGACCCTTAGGAAGAAATGTTTAGGCTGAGATAGGAAGAATGAGCAGGAATTGGTTTAACAAAGAAATGATAAAAGTGTTTTAGGTAGAGACTAGCATGGATGAAGGTTTAAGAGTAAGAACTGCAACTGACTCAGTCCAAGTCAGAGTTAGCCCTCATGTGGCTGTGCTGCCAGATGTCAGTGAGTGAGGTATTTCTCTGCTTTGGAAAGAAACAGAACCCAGCTTCTGCTTTTGATCAAGGGAGCAACCATTTGAGACGTTTAAAATTTTGATATATGTACCTTACCTGCTTCTTTTTTAGATGGCAATCTCAGCTGTTGCTGGTATTCTTAAGCAGCTAAAAAGAACCCACAAAAAGCTGATCATCAATCCGTATGAAATCAGTAAGTGCTATCAAACGTAATGAGCGGTGCTTCTCAGTCAAACTTGGAAAGTTTCTTTGAAATGTATAAATTACAGTTCTTGATGTCAAGTATTTTTCTATACAAAGTATAGAAGTATAGGAAGATTTTAATACGAAGTGTGAAATAATATTATAAAGGGAAAACAGTTGACTTAGTAAAAACTAGTGATAGCAAGTATTTATAAAAATAGATGGCTGTTTATGTCTTTATAATACATAAAATGTGTAGCTTTATGTCTTTATAATACATAAAATGTGTAGTTTTTACACACTCTGGGTACACATGTCATCTACTTACTTATCTCATCAGCTAAGCAATTATACTAGTTATTTATCAAACTGTATTTCAAAGGCTTAAAATACCATTACCATTTAATTCATCAATATATTAAGTGTTTCTTCCTCAGTAGTAGGATTAGGGGCAAGATTAATTTGATTTTGGAGGGAGAAAAACATCATTTTTATTACTTTGGCTATCAGTTTTTTTTATCTCTGATAACTCCTGAGATATTCAAACAGCTGTCTTCAGTTTACCCGCAGCCCCATTTTGGGAGGGAGTGTAGCTGTGCACCAACTACCACCTTTATTTTGGAACACTATAAAATGGTGTTAACTAAATGTGGGAAAGACTTTCATTTCATTATACTCTCTACTACTAATCTTGTTTTACCCTCACTTGAAACACATGTTTGTAGGTCTCATATTAAATGAATATTTAATGGTCCCAAAAAACAAGTGTGTGTAGGTGCATGTGTACGTGTGTGTGAGTGTGTGAGTGTGTGTGTGTGTGTGTGTGTGTAAAGAGAGAGAATGTCAAAGTGTACACATGGTGAAATGTTAAAATTGGGGGCATTTGGTTGAAGAGAGTATATGGGAATTTGTTGAGTTCTGTAATTAATTAATTCAAACCTAAAAAGTTTGAACAAAATTAATCCTTTTAATTTTGGTAAAAGGGATGAAGTATGGATCAAACTTGACTTTCTCCCCTCAAATAACTATCCCAACACCATTTAGTGGATAATCCCATCTTTCCTTCTCTGATGTGAAATGCCTCATATGTATGTGCTTTTGCCTTGAGCGAATTTTAACAGAGTCTTGTTATGAAGATAAACTCACACTAGCACTATTTGAGAATAATTATTGCACAGTTATTCTGAAATTCATGAAATGTAATTGTCTTTTCCTTAGGTGGATATCCTAAACCCACCCAAATTGTTGCTGGTGATAGACCCGATAATCATTGGTTGCATTATGATAGCAAAAGTATACCAAGAACTAAAAAAGAATGGGAGTCAAGTTGCTTTGTGGAAAAAACTCACTGGGGATACTACACCTGGCCACAGTAAGTTGCAACTTGCCATGCACCTTATTATTAAACAACTTATCTTTGATATAATTTGTTTTATCATCTGGATTTCTAGGGAGGTTCTGAGGCAGTTGAAGCAGTTAGAGGTACTTTGTCACCAGAGATACACAATCTCTAGCTTTTTCCGTCTTCCCTCTTCCTCTTTTTCTTTGTTCTTGCCAGTGCTATGCCTCATCCTGCCTCTTTCCTTGTCTTTCCACTGAAACCCTTAGACTTCCTTAGTCCACCATTATACATCTAAGGAGTTTGTTAATAGTTGCTCTAAGTTATATTCCTACCTATTAATACTACACATGTCTAAACCAGCCCCAAGAAATACTTATTTGTCTCTTATTGACACCAATAATGTATGTCATTAGGATGCAATGACCTAAGATTTTTAAGGTGGAAGACTGAATGATATGCTCGTAACCCACAAGTTAGCATCTCATTAGAGTTCATTAGAAGTGCCTTCTAATGCTTTCTATCCAAGAAGCTCTAATGTTGTTTCCTATGTGTATTACAAATATAAACTCTTACTGTGTAGGAATATGGTTGTTTATGCTGGTGTCGAAGAGCAGCCTAAGCTGGGCAGAAGCAGGGAGGATTTGACAGAGGTAAGCATTTAATTTCACCACGTGTAAACACTTACCTGGTTCAGATGCATCTTACTTTTGGCCCCTGATTTATATTTCAAACTAAGTTCATGGGTTTTTTTCCCCCAATTTGTGTATTGCAGCATAAAAAATAAGTATTGGTAAATGTGCGCTCCCTTATTCTCCCCAACCGTCCCCGCTTCTGTTAGGACCAGTTAGCACAAGTCTTCTATATCTAAGGTCACTCCCAAGTTACTACCTACTTAGCACTCGGGTACTGGCTTTAATTTTTTTATTGCGTATAAATGATGGATACTCAGTAAATAGATGTTTGTAAATTTAAGTTGGAACTTCTTAGTCTTTGTAGAACTTCTTTATCATTTTGAAAGTTGATGAAGGGCTTTTAGGTTTATGTCTTCCTTAATTAAGTTAATGTTGTAGCTTTTATTTTCTAATTCTGAGCAAAGTTTACCTTTTAACTGCTGATATTTTATAAATATGGAAATAATTTGCTGGGGTTTGGTTTGCAGTTTGGAGGATTTTCCTAATTTGCACAGAAATTGGCACAATAGCATTAAGTCTTCATTTCTCAAGCAGAACATTTTTGGTTTTATTTCTCAGTTTGAGAAGTGGAATCCAAACTTGAAGAGCTGAAGGAAAACTTTTAGCTATTCTTAGGATTTAGCATTTTTAGGAGGCAATATTATTTTGGTTCCAGAAAGGCTCTATGAGAACTAAAAATTCTTTAGAATAGAACAAAAATAAAAACTTACTGTTGAGTTTCAAATCTTTATGGTTGAATTTTAATGTTTTCAGAATCATGTTTTAAAATAGATTTTAATCCCTGAATGTTGTTCTTTTTTTTTAACTTTACAGGCAGAACAGATTATATTTGATCATTTTTCTGATCCTAAATTTGTGGAACAGTTAATTACTTTTCTATCTTTAGAAGACAGAAAAGGAAAAGATAAATTTAATCCTCGACGTTTTTGCCTCTTTAAGGTAACTATGTTATTTACATACCCTTTTCATAAAGCTTAGTGACTGTCAATTTGTAGGTTCATAAGTTTTAAAGTATTTGTTCAAAGTTTGAGTTTAGTCATCTGTTATCTTTATCTAAAATGACTCTGGAAGTAATGCCTATCATATTCATCTTGGCTTAAGGTCTAGGACTCAAAAAAAACAAGCTTTTTAGTATTTATCTCTAATATTTGTAATTAGCAGTAGAAGCAAAAGACCAAAACCCACAAGACTATGTGCATTTCATGTTTATTTGATTTTTTTTGAGGTGTGTGTGATATTTTTAAGGTTAGAAATTAATTTTTCTTTCATTGATCATATTTTAATGTAATGTGGCAAATGACAGTGTTTTTACCATTTTAACTTACAGATATTGTTAAAACAGTTAAGTTCTATAGGGGAGAATATGGAGTTCTTTAAGCACAGTAGTAATAACAGCAAACAAATATAAGCATGTGATACTGGAGATGCTATTCGTTTGAGTACTAAAGAACTTTCTTATTTTTATTTGCGTAGGGTATATTCAGAAATTTTGATGATGCCTTCCTTCCAGTTCTGAAACCCCATTTAGAACGTTTGGTTTCAGATTCACATGAGAGCACGCAGCGATGTGTTGCAGAAATTATAGCTGGTTTAATCAGAGGCTCTAAACATTGGACATTTGAAAAGGTGATGTAATTTGTATAGTGCATTCCCTCTTAAAGCTGCATTATCCATTTATGCAAGAATTCCCAACGCGTTAGGTATTAACTCCTAGCTCAGTCCCTCAGCCTCTGCCACCACTGTCCCTCTGCCAGCATTCCGGTGCCACCTCGGGCTGGCGGTCCTCAGGAGGGAGCAAGGCGACAGGTGGCCGGGCGGGCGGCTGATGGGGGCAGCGGCGGGGCAGACAGTGGTCCTATCTGCTTGTCTTGTCTCCATGGGGTTAGCCCGTGGTGCTGTGAGCTCTAAGGTGGACAGCAGGTTGTGTGTTTATCAGAATATATTCACGGCTGCGTCGAGGGCACACACATCTTTTAAAAAAAGAAAAAGATGTTAACACCTAAAATATGAAATGTTTAACTTTATATTGCTTTTGAGTATAGGTCACAAAGTCGTGGTCTGTAGGTGGCATTGAATGTCTTTTAAAATCTGAATTATTTTCTATCCTGTAAAAAGGATTTTAGTTTCTCTTGAGAAATGGGAAGATTGTGGAATACTGGCCCCGCATTGCTGCACTGTATCAGTTGGCTGGGGCTGTGCGTGGGTTTCTCCCTTCCTGAGGCACTCTCTAGCCTCTCATTAAATCTTTTCTCTTAGCCTCTGTGCTAATTTACATTACTCATTTGGTCTCGTAGATGGTTTGAGTTTGATAGCCTTGTTTTGAGTATCCGTGTTTTTAATTGTAAGATTAAATTTTACATATCCACCCTAAGGTTAGTTTCTTAGCAAGATGCACTAGACTGAAAATAACCTGGTAAAATGTCCAGAATGCCTGAGTAAAAGGTAGGCTGCCATTTTTCAAAGAAAAGATGCAAATATTGTTTCTGGTAAACTTAATTACACATACATTTTAGGAGGATTATCAACACTTTTTAATATATTAATTTAGTTATACATATTCGAATCATGTATTAAAGTATTCGTTAGTTTGTAATATTGCCATTTTCCTGCTCACATATGAAACAATTTTATTTAAACGTGTCCATACATATCCTTGTCATCCTGTCTCTGTCATTTTTGAGTTACCTCATTTCTAGAACACGTCTCCTTTCCGTATAAGTTATTTAAGATATTTTTCTTTGTATTCAGTGCCTAGTGCTACCACTGGAAATTTTATCCCAAGCCCTCTCTCCCCATTTGTCCTACATAGGTCCTTTTGACTAAAGTATAGTCCATGGACTTGCAGCTTGGGCATCACTTGGGAGCTTATTAGAAAAGTAGGATCCCAGGTCCCACCCTGATCTAATGAATCAGAATCTGCGTTTTATCAGGATCTCAAGGTGATTTGTGTTCTCACTAAACTGTGAGAAGCAGTTTAGTGTTTAGACACATATATATATATTCACAGTCTCTCTATAACTGAACACTTTTAAAATGCTATTTATAGTCATCCAAACTTGGAATTTAAAGGTTATACTTCAGGCTAATACTAAATTGTATTGAAAAGTCATTGGTTCCTATATTAGGATTCAATCAAGTGACCTCCATAAGCATGCAAAATACAGAGATGATTGAGGTTTTGTTTCAGCCCAGTGTACTATGTCAGTCCAACATTTAAAGAGAGAACTTTTTAACAGTATGAGAGATTTTGTAAGAAACCATATAAAGTGTCTCCTCTTTTCTGATTTTTGTTTTATTTTTTTGGAAAAAGATGGCCTTATTACCTGGATATGTATCATGGTAACATGGTGAAGTTACTTTCTTGGATTATTTGGGTCTTCTAAGAAATAAAGGAAGTATCAGGTTGTGTATTTGTATGTGTGTGTTTGCAGAAAAGGATAGTTGAAGAAAAATGTTCTGAGTATCATTAACTTTTTCCTGTGTATTTTGTTTTGAGTAGGTGGAGAAGCTTTCGGAGCTTTTGTGTCCTCTGCTTCGAACAGCATTGTCCAACATTACAGTAGAAACTTACAATGACTGGGGAACTTGTATAGCAACGTCCTGTGTAAGTTCATTTTTGTGTCTCACTGATCTATTCAAACTGTTTCATACCATGTCTCAAAATGTGTAAAATCTCATTATACCTCTTGAATCCTGAAATTTTATCATCTTACATGACTGGAGATGGTTCTGTTTAGCTTTTTACATAAGCCTTGAGTGATAACTCTTAAGTGATTGTTATACCTTCTCTGCCATGGTAATTGCATTTTTAGATTAAATGACAAGTCAAATCCTATATCTAGAAGTGTAACTTACATACAGTAAAAGCCAGATGAAACAAGGTTATAGGTATTATTTTTGACACCTTTTATGTCCAGGGCAGTTATACTTTGATTTAAGAGAGTCCATTTAGCTAACAATTTTCTCACTGTTAGTCTTTCTAACATGAGCTATAAGAATACATTTGGATTTGACTTGCCTATGAGTTTTAGTTTGATTTTCTTCCTCTATACTTATATTTATTTATATTTCTAAAATAATGATGTCTGATTTATTTGAAAAATTGTATGACCTCTGTTTTAATTGCTGCTGCTTTATCTTTTCAACACAGGAAAGCAGAGATCCCCGGAAACTTCACTGGCTTTTTGAGCTACTGTTGGAATCACCACTGAGTGGTGAAGGAGGATCCTTTGTAGATGCATGGTAAATAAGAAGGAAGCTGATGAGGTTAACAAAAGATTTTACAACAAAAGATAACATCTTTGTTCTTTATGTATAAGTAGAAGTGAAATGTCTGTACTCCTAAAGGCTACATAATGTAACACTGTCTTCTGGGAGATGACCATAGTTCAATTCAATACAACATATGAGTCTAAATACAGTTATTTCTCAATTGAGAACAAGTAGGAGAATTGGAGGCAGCCTGAGCAATTCAAACATAAAGTAGGTCCAGCCTACTCTGCTGTCACATCTTTTATATCAGGACTGCTTTTTTGTACCGTGACAGTATTACTAACTTCTTTATCACATGTTCTAATTTTTCACTGTTTCCTATTAGGAAAGAAGATAGTAATCCTTTTAAGGAAAAATATACTTGGGCATAAGGAGCTACAAAAATTACTGAACAAGAGAACAAAATCTAGATAATCCTGTAACAAGAAGAATCATTTTTTTATTATTATTATTGATTAGTGAGGAAACTTCTGATGCTTAGAAATTAACTCAATGAGTATTCTAAAGTCAGTGTTTCCTTTGATTTTATAGCAGTGGATATGAAATGAGATACAGAGAAAATGATGTAGAAAAATTAATAAAATCTTCCTAAAGGTGCTATTCTAGATTGTTAGTTTGGAAATGAAACAATTTTAAGTGGAATACAAACATCATTAATCTATACTGTCAACATGTAAAAGCAGGACTTCCCTGGCGGTCCAGTGGTTAAGACTGCACTTCCACTGCAGGGGACACGGGTTTGATCCCTTGTCAGGGAACTAAGATCCCACATGCCACAGAAAAAAAAAAAAAAAACATGTAAAGGCAGAGAGGGGCACTAACACAACTCTACTGTGCTTTACTTTTAGTCGACTCTATGTCTTACAAGGTGGCCTTGCCCAGCAGGAGTGGAGAGTACCTGAGCTATTGCATAGACTACTGAAGTACTTGGAACCCAAACTCACCCAGGTTTACAAAAATGTCAGGGAAAGAATAGGGAGGTAGGTATTATTTTCTCTGTGGTGTGGTATACCTCTTGAGTTCTTTTTATCAAATTTTAATGTCTAGTAATACATACTGGTTATGTTACTGTTAAGTTTCATGATAACCTCTTCTTCAGATTTTGTTTTATGTTGTATTGTGGGACATTAGACAAGAGTCTCTGAATGTAAAATAGAATGGTAGTGTGCTCACAAGCCAGTGGGGAGTAGTCGCCACACTGTAGTTTTTAATACCTCAGAATTGTGTGCACAGGCACAAGACCCTCTCTAGGGATTGTCTTGGGAAAATTTACTTTGGTTGGGTTATACTTTTGAACCTTAGTTTTATTGATAATGTGGGATCTCTTCTTATTATATGTATTTTATTTTACAGTGTGCTGACCTATATATTCATGATAGATGTTTCTTTGCCAAACACTGCACCAACAGCATCCCCTCGTGTCCCTGAGTTTACTGCTCGAATTCTAGATAAATTGAAACCCCTCATGGATGTAGATGAAGAAATTCAGAACCATGTTATGGAAGAAAATGGAATTGGTGAAGAAGATGAACGAACCCAGGGCATTAAACTCTTAAAAACTAGTGAGTGGCTAAACTTAGTAGAAACTCCCTCTAAAAACAGATATTTTAGATTATCCTATTGACTTCTCCCCCCTCCCGTTTTTATTATGGTAAAATGTACATAATATAAAATTTATAGCTGAGTGGCATCAAATATATTTACATTGTTATACAGCCATCACTTTCATCCATCTTTATACTCTTTTCATCTTGCAAAATGGAAATTCTGTACCTTAAACAATAACTCCTCATTCTCCCCTCCCTCAGCCCCTGGCAACCACCATTCTACTTTGTCTCTGTAATTTGTCTATTCTAGGTATCTCATATAAGGAGAATCATACAATATTTGTCCTTTTATGTCTGGCTTTTTTCACTTTGTGTAATGCTTTCAGTGTTTATCCATTCATCTGTTCATGGACATTCAGGTTGTTTACACCTTTTGACTATTGTGAATCATATTTTTATGAGTATTAATGTAGAAGTATGTTTGAGTCTCTGCTTTCAATTCTTTTGGGTATTGAAAGCAGAATTGCTAGACCATGTGGTAATTCTATGTTTAATTTTTTGAGGAGCCACCAAGCTATTTTGCACAGTGGCCGCACCATTTTACATTCCAACCAGCAGTGCAGAGGGGTTCCAACTTTTCCACATTTTTGCCAACACCTTTTATGACTATAGCTCTCCTTATAGGTGTGAAGAAGGTATCTTGCGGTTTTAATTTGCATTTCCCTTATGACTAGTGGTTGAATATCTTTTCATTGGCTTATTTTCCATTTTTGTTTCTTCTCTGGAGAAAGGTCAAGTTCTTTGCCCATTTTTGAATTAGGTTGTTTTGTTGTCGTTGAGTTGTAGTTCTTTCTATATTCTGGATATCAGTCCCTTATCTGAAAATGATTTGCAAATATTTTCTCCCATTTTGACTCTCTTGATAGTGTCCTTTGATGCACAAAAGTTTTAATTTTAATGAAGTCTGATTTACCTCTTCTTTCTTTTGTTGCCTTTGCTTTTGGTGTCGTGTCTAAGAAATTGTTGACAAATCCAGTGTCATGAAGTTTGTCTCTTAAGTTTTCTTCTAAGAGTTTTACAGTTTTAGCACTTACATTTCAGTCTTCAGTCTACTTTGAGGTAATTTTTGTCTATGATATAAGATAAGGATCCAGCTTCTTTCTTTTGCTTGTGATACCCAGTTTCCCAGCATCGTTGGTTAAAAAGACTGTCATTTTTTTCATTGAATAGTCTTGGCACTCTTGTTGAAAATTGACTGGCCATATGTGTGAGCATTTATTTCTGTGCTCTCTGGCCTATTCAGTTGGTCTCTATGTCTGTTCTTATGTCAGTACCACACTGTTTTGATTACTATAGCTTTGTATTAAGTTTTGAAATCTGGAATTGTGAGTCCTCCAACTTTTCTTTTTCAAAATTGTCTTGATTATTGGGGGTTCCCTGTTGTTTGTATATCTAAAACTTTTTCAAGGATTCTAAGTATAAACAACTAACTTAGTCATCAGTTTTGCTTTGTTAGGATTTTTGAAGGCTAGTTTTAATTTTTACTTTGAGTGTTTGTAGACCATTAATAATTTGCTGATTCATTCTTTGAGGGTGGCTTCAGTCCCCTAGATTAGTTGATACCATTTGTTATGGATCCTGTCACACTGCTGATCTAATTTGTGAAGTAACACAGACCTCTTTCTTTACATTGAAGAGCTATCAGAGTGGCTGACACTAGCATAGAATCACTCTACTTTGTAGTCTCTAACTGGATAGCAAAGACTGACTCTTTGTGTTTGTTTCCATAAAGTATTGAAATGGCTGATGGCAAGTGCGGGAAGATCCTTCTCTACAGCAGTCACTGAACAACTTCAGCTTCTACCTTTGTTTTTTAAGGTAAGTTTATGTCTGAAATTAAAAATGCATCCCCTTTTGACCTTCAAAAGGAATTTATAATTATCATCAGATGGTTGATAGGTTTTCAGACTGTGTATGATTTGTTTTCATCTCTGAAAGGTAGAATAGTCACAGGAAAATCATTAGGTGTTAGTGGTTAAATATTTGTTGAAATAATCTTTCTAATTTTAGGTAAGAGTAGGTTCTTGACAGTTACATGAAAAGTCTAAAGACAGAACATTGTTTCAGTGAGAGCCAGTTTTCAAGTAATAGTTTAGGAAAATATTGATAGCTTTAAAAATAAAAAGCCACAATGACATTTTTGAATATAGCTATTTCTGACTTTTTAATTCAATGTATAATAAATTTGAAAATCAAAATGTTCAGTATATTGTATTTATTTTAGATTGCTAAATGGCACTATATATAGTTGGTTCTAACAAATATTTGCAGGAAATAACTTGTGTCTGGTAATCATATTGAAGTATTATTTGATGCAAGATATAACCTGAGGTGGTTTTAATTATTCATCTCTCCAGCCAGTGGATAAAGCTAGTAAACTAAGATTATATAGTAGTTTCCAAAATTATAGTTGGTAGTGATGGCTGTGGTTGGTTGTGGTTAGGAAAACAGTCTGGTCTTACTGCAAATTGGGAAGGCTTGGCACAAACATTACCACTACTTGACAATTATTGGTCAATACAGTTATTATTTAAGATAGAGGGCCCTTGTTACTGTTTATTTGCAAATGGCATGCTAAACTTTTCATCTGCCATGGTGTATTTTGTCTTTAGGAAATTTCAACAAGATAACACTTATGGAAATTTTCAAAGGATTCACTACTAAAATACTTTTTAAAGTGCTCTGTAGGGCCTGATACCCATGGATACCTTTGGGATCTTTTGGGATATAAAAGGGGACAGTAGCCATTAGTGTATAGATAGGTCTTTGTTACTTGTAGGTCCTTGGTGTAGATATGGTTTGTCTTTAGGGCAGTGGTGCTTAAACTTTTTTCCACTACCACATACACAGTGGTATGGAACATGGTCTCATATGTTCGTAAATGGGTAATGTGCAATGAATGTTGGGATAGCTGGAGTTCCACCCTTTTTCTTCACTCAGAAGAAAGTCAGAAAGCAAATAGTATATGAGAATGAGGTTGATAGGATGATTTATTTGAATCCACTTGAAATTTGCAGAAAAATGTGTATCATTAGATTGCTGTACTGCATAATTTGCTAGTGACGGGCCTAACAGTTAACCTGAGTATACAAATATTGAGGTTGAGAATCTCCTTTAGGCCTTCATGGTAAGTGGGATCTGGTATATGCAGGCATCAAATAGTTGGGGAAATGTGAGCACTACTGAATATATTTTAGCTGTAATGAATTTTTATGTATGATGTCATTACAGGTTTTTAAAATAAGAGACTTTATCTTTCAGAGATAAAAATAACTTTTTTGGGGGTGGGGCATGCTGTGTGGCTTGTGGGATCTTAGTTCCCTGACCAGGGGCTGAACCTGTGCCCCCTACACTGGAAGCACAGAGCCCTAACAACTGGACTGCCAGGGAATTCCCGAAAATAAAATATTTATGGATGAAATATGTCTGGGATTTGCTTCAAATAATTTAATTGGGGGATGGGGAACTACAGGGGAGCAAAAAAATGAAAGGATTAGCCATGAATTTGTCATTGTTGAAGAAGTGATTGATTCATGGGGATTCATTATACTATTCTCTAGTTTTATGTATGTTTGGATTTTTCTGTAGAAGTTGTTAAAATTAAAAATGTAATTTCTTTTATGTAAGGATGCCTTTGTACTTATTGGCTGTTTTTCACTTTATGTCTTTGGTTTTTTTTTGTTGTTCTCTAGATTGCCCCAGTGGAAAATGACAATAGCTATGATGAACTGAAAAGAGATGCAAAGTTATGTTTATCACTAATGTCTCAGGGGTTGCTTTACCCTCATCAAGTGCCTTTGGTACTTCGGGTGCTAAAACAAGTAAGAGTGTATATCAAACACTTATATCTTTGGTTTACAATTCTAAGAATTTCACAAAGTCAGCTGAGGTACACACAACACCTGCATTCATTTTGAATCTTCTTTTAGTTTGAGAGGAGACATATGTTGACCAAAGAAACAGATTTAGAATCTGTACCTGGCTCTGCCACCGACTTCTTTGACACTGGGCAGGTCACTCAACCCTAAATTTTCTATATATGTAAAGAGCTAATTATTGAAGCACCTTGGATACAAAGTGCTTATGAGGGAGGGGGTGGGCATTCTCTTTTACCATTTCCCCTTTATTTTATTCACTTGTATTTTCTGATCTGTGGTTGAAAGACCTAAGTGAGTATATATTTTCTGGCTGCATTTTTATTTATTTATTTAATTTATTTTTGGCCGTGCCACAAAGCATGTGGGATCTGTGGGATCTTAGTTCCTCGACCAGGGATTGAATCTGTGCCCCCTGCAGTGGAAGCATGGAGTCTTAACCACTGGACCACCAGGGAAGTCCTGTGGCTGCATTTTTAGTGTACTATGTGCTCAGCTTTATGTAGGTTACACATGTGTTATATAATATAAAAAATGGACATGTTCCCATGGTTTCCCCTGAAAGATATTTTTTAACAGCCTCAAATGGTATTTTTTTGCAGTAGAATTTAGTAGTTCTCAATTTTGTTTGCTTTCATTACCCTACCAGCTACTATCAAAAGTAAAATAAAATAATGTGCAAGCGTTGGAGGATTTAAGAGTAATTAATTATAAATAATTCTTCTAAAATTGACTTTTATCTGTGTTCCTTTCCCTTTACTCTCAACCATTCATTCATACATTCAGAATAACTAACTTTTACCTGAAATAGCTTGTGCAACCTTTTGTTTAGAAGGAAGTATAAGATGAGCTTGCTCTAGCTATACCTGTAAAAGTAGAGTTATATTGGAAGTCTATATTATTTGTCATTTCACTGTCATCTCATGTTCTTGTCAGCACTGTTTTCATTATTTCTACTAATTTCTCATCCACAGACAGCAAGAAGCAGTTCTTGGCATGCTAGATATACAGTACTGACCTACCTCCAGACCATGGTATTTTATAACCTCTTTATTTTCCTAAACAATGAAGATGCAGTTAAAGACATCAGGTGGCTGGTTATAAGTCTTTTGGAGGATGAACAGCTAGAGGTAAAATTTAGGCTATAGCAAACCGAAATTTAATAAATTTAAAGAAAGCATTATGGCACCTCTTTTAAGAAGTATTTACACACTGATATGTAAAGTAAAAGTAACTTTAATTTTAACATAGCCCTATGTGATTAGTTTTGATACCCCAATCATTTCCTGTAGTACAGATGGAAACAAACATTGGACACGTTCTTGTTCTGGCTTCTCTTTGCAATTGGGCAGATAACATTTATGAACCAAAATTTTCTTAATCTATGAAATTGCAGGTGATAATACTCTACTTACCTTACTGATTTTTAAAGGGCTAATAGGAATGTGTATGAGAGCAGTTTCAAGAGAATGAAAATCTACACATAGGTGCTATTATTCAGTAGATTTAAGATAAGATTGTTGTCCCTTTTTATTTTCCTTGGTAGAGAAATTAAAGTCAGCTTTTTTGCTGAAGTAGCATTAAATAAGATATAACTGTCTAAATTGGCCTTAGGTAAAGAAAATGTAATTGAAAATTTTGTGAAATGTTTGCTTATTTTATTTTATGGACTTTATGGGTTTTCCATATAGTGGAGCACTCCCAGTAATTATCTGTATTTTATTTGAGAGCACTGAAAATAGATTTGTATCCCTAGGAAACTGAGAATGGAAATTTCTCCACCTCCCTTATGAATCTATGCATTCTGCATTCCAGCTTTCTTGTGTTCTGGGAGCAGATATGTCCAGTTCCTAGGGTACTCACCCAGTGGTTATAACTCTGACAGCCTTTGATTAAAATATTTGCAGCTATCTGTAAATTTTTTTAGACTATTCTTATTTTTTCTTCATTAAACTTAAAGGAATGGAAATGGAAAGGTGGAAATCTCAAAAGTCAGTGTTTCCTACCTTTAAATATTATAGCTAAACGGACTGTTTTCTGGACCTTGTTTTAGAACATTTTTATAGATTATTCTTGTATTTTATTCCATGTAGTAGGCTTAAACTTAGCTGTTACTATAAACATAAGCATGACATTTATTAAAACTATCCGTTTTAAAACATGTGGTACTGAATATCAGTAATAATTAGCCAGAAGTATTCATGATAATATTGGGGAAAAAAAACTTTGTGGTAATCTAAATGAGAAATGTTTAAAGAAAACTTTATTAGATTTAAAGGAAAATTTTTAGAAATGTTGGGAAATTTTTTATAGATAAAAAGCTAAATACCTTTTCTGCTTACCTTGTAAAGTTAATTATTATAGACATGTACAGACTGACCCTTGGAACAAAATATCACAAAAGTAGATGCCACTACTGGGAAAGAGAACAATTCAGTTAGAGGTGTTTGGGTAATTCGATAGCAGTTTGGAGAAAAAAAAATAGATTAGAACATTTCACACTGAAGTGTATTCCAGATATAGTATAGATACACCCCCACCCCCACCCCAGCACATACTTTTTACTTAGAGAAAGTAGGAGAAATGAATTTGGATATTTATGTGAACTGTGAGCCGAGAATGACATTCTAAGTATTTAAGTCAATAGATTTCACAGATCCAGAGATGGACAAATCTGACCACAAGAATATTAGAAACTCATCAGTTTAATTGGTCAAGCATCAAACTAGAGAAAAACATAAGACCATTAAGACCTTGAGGAGTAGATGGTGGTGGTGGTATCATACATGTATGGGTGAAAACAATATAAGCAGTAAACAAAAGTCAAACCTCTCTTAATGACCAGAGAAATACAAACTTAAAACAATGAGACTCTTAGTTTCATGTCCTCCACCCACCAAAAACAAAAATGTGTAATAATAATAACCAGTGTTGGTAAGTTAAAACCTAGTATTCCCATTAGTTTTGTATCATAGTATATGTTAGCACTGGCTTTTTGAAAAGGAACCAGTAGCCACAAAATTAATAGTACTAAATTGGAGATACATTGAAATTTAGTAATCCCAATTCTTAGAATTAGCCATGTCCTAAGAAAATACATTGCAATATGGAAAAATTATATAAATTAAGTGTTTGTAGCATAGTAGTGAGAAGTTGAAAGCATTCTAGTCAATAGTTGAGTATAAAAATAAATCATGGTATGAAAGGAAATAATGCAACCAAGTATGAAGTAATAAAACATTTTATAATGTATTTCATATAATAATGTAATAAGAGTAGCAAAGAATATGTTAAGAACCCCCAAACTGTCACATTGAAAAATTTAAGAAAAAGTCTTTTGAATGAATAAGTAGCAAAGTATTTGAGTGTTTTTTTTCGAATTATTATTGCCTTTCCTTACGACTATTTAGCAGAAATTTTTGTGATATATTTGAGATAACTTTTTACAGCTTTTTTGTCTTCCCAAAACTTGAGTTCCCATTTCAATTTGAAATGGACTGTTAATCACTCTTCATTTAGTACTTCTATAAACTGTATTTATAGTCTGACAACAGCCTGTGAAATTCATGAGTTAAAATGGATATAAATCTCTACTATGTATGCCAATTATAGAAATTATCCTGTATCTTTATTACCAGTGAAAACAACAACAGCAGTTGTTTTAAGAGATGTAGAGTCTAGGAAAATTGTATTTTAATGTTAGGCTCTGGCACTGCTTTTACAGTTACACCCCAGATAAGAACTATCAGTCAGTGAGAAAATAATTAATGTATGGAGAAATTTAATTTTGTATAGCATGGTTAACCATTAAACTTTCTGTGAACCTGGTGTAGTGACTCATCCATCTTGAGGCCACAGACCCTTTGAGAATCTGATGAAATCTCTATTAAGAAACTGCAAAAGAGCATTTACACAATTTGTATACAAATATCAGGGAAAATCCCCACCCCAGTTCCCTTACCACTCTCTTCACCTCCCCAGGCTTAGGATCTTGGCTCTAATGGAAGTGATTGTCTTCTATAGGTTCGAGAAATGGCTGCTACCACCTTAAGTGGTCTGTTACAGTGTAACTTCCTTACCATGGACAGTCCTATGCAGATTCATTTTGAGCAACTTTGCAAAACAAAACTACCGAAGAAAAGGAAACGAGACCCTGGTTTTGTAGGAGATCCGAATACGATTCCTTCTGCAGGTAACAAGACTGATGGAAAACACCTTTTGGGAATTAACCAGGCTTAACTCAACAAATATTTATCGAATGCTTGTATGTGCCTAGGTCTATGCTAGGTACCGGGAATAGCTGACCCTGCTTTTGAGAAGCTTTGCATATAGAAGGCAAGACCTGGGGTGTAAAAGCTGAAATTGAGAGAGGTACAAAGGAATGTGTACATGGCTGCATACAACTATTGTAGTAAATCAAGCCTGTACCCACCCACCTGAAATCTCTTTATAAAGAGAGGTATCCAGAATTATTTTGGAGGATCTAAAATATTTGTTTTTAGAATTTATAACTTATGTGTAAATGTACTAAGAGAAAAAAAATAAGTAAACAAAACAAGCCTTGCTTTCATTTGGAGAGAGGAAAATCATTACTTCCCTAGGCGTTTGATAGAGGGTGAGAGCACTCATTATTCTACAGGAGCTTCCACTCTAATTGAGCATGAAGGTAAACAAGAGAATGAGATCTGATGACTGTGTCATGTTTAAAGAGAAATTTAAATGTGATTGCAAAGAAGCATCCGATCTTGCCACTGTTATCTACAAATAGTCACAAGAATGGAAAACATAGACTATTAGTAAGTGGGAAGCTGACTGAATTTGCAGAAAATGCTTGGAATATGAAGCTCTTAAGTACTGATTATAGCAAGGTTTTAATTTTGTTTTTAATTTCATTGAAGTATAGTTGATTTACAGTGTTGTGTTAATTTCTGTACGGCATAGTGACTGTTATACATGTATACATTCTTTTTCATGTTCTTTCCCATTCTGGTTTGTCACAGGGTACAGAGTATAGTTCCCTGTGCTCTACGGTAGGACCTTGCTGTTTATCCATCTTGTATTTAATAGTTTGCCTCTGCTGACCCCACACTCCCAGTCCTTCCCGCCTACCCCTCCGCCCCGCAACCACAAGTCTGTTCTCTGTGTCTACCAGGGTTTTGATTTTTGCTATTACCTAATAGCAATTTCCAATAAAATACCAGTATATATCCAATTTTTTTTGCTTGAAAACTGTGTTTTCAATAATGAAGTACCAAAGTAGTTTTAGGTTTTTGTTATAACCAAATGGCATTGTTTATAACTACTCCAAATTCCCTTTTTTCTTAATTTCAACTCCCTATCCACGGCGTTCCATGTATACACATATAATAGACTTACAAACACATACATGCACACATCTTTATTAAAAAACAATGAGAATTTGAAAGCACTTTAATGTAACTTCTGTCACTAAAAAGGAAGAATAGAGGCCCTGTAGAATACAGACACATAGCAGTTCTGTTTTGCGGAATACAGACATTCCACATTCACGGTGTGTTTACCTAATGAATTGATGCAGTCTGTAGGAGGTGGTCACATCCAGAAAAGTGGGATCTAATTTTGACTGGCGATTTTTTTAGGATCAGGGATTGCACTTTCACGTATGATATGAATTGCTCAGAAAAAGCCATTACTATGTTAGTTTTACCAAATACATGACACATTTCTGGACCTAAATATAATTATGCTGTCATTGAGGGATGGCTATAGGATGTTTTTAGTTTAGCCTTAAAATCATGTTTTTGATATGTGTGCATACAGAGTCATTTTTAAATGCAGAAATTCAAACATTGGAAACAACTAGTATGATCGAAAACTAATTTATTTCACTGTAGCAAGTGCAATAGAGTCCTGTAAATATTTGCACATATATTGCTGTTTTCTTTGCAGAGTTGGTCAAACGCCATGCCGGGGTGCTGGGACTTGGTGCATGTGTTCTTTCTAGTCCTTACGATGTTCCCACCTGGATGCCCCAGCTCCTTATGAATCTCAGTGCACACCTGAATGATCCTCAGCCTATTGAGGTAAAATTCTCCCTTGTTAGTTTCTTTGCACATATATTATCAGTGATATTTTGTAAGAAACCATTTATACTAATCTCTATACTCTGGATCTTCTGCTTTGATAAAGCTACTACTCCTACCTCTGCCAGATCCAAGTTACTCATCAATAATTATTAAAATCTTGCAGAGACCCTGCTGCCTGTATATTTGAGATATTTTGGTAACAAGGAAATTACCATAGCTTCTGTCCCTCCAAGTCCAGTGGAAGTAAGATGTTGTCAGTGTTGTCAGAATAAATTTTATGCTTCTATTTCACTAGCATTTTATATCTAGGAAGTATATAACTGGGAGCTCATATTAAACAGGAAAATGTGATGGTATTATTTAGTGAACACCTGTGTTCCTACATTAAACAACTTGGAAGACCAATGACCTTGTTCTTTGCACTTTGATAAATAGATGTAAGTATATATTGAAACTGGTTTAATAATGTGGTACGAGTTCTGGTCGCTTGTCCTGAATTGCAGCTAGTACTAATTCTAAAGAAGTAAGCTTGGTGGCTCTTTGACGTAAGATTGGTTTATTGGTTTTGTAGCTCTTGGTGAAGTGTAAGATCTGAAGTCTAGAAGGATTGTTATTTAGCTAAAGGTATCCTAAATATAACCCTGGCGAGGTTAAAATAAAATGTATGTGGGTTGCCTACTCTACAGATGACTGTAAAAAAGACCTTATCCAATTTCCGAAGGACGCACCATGACAACTGGCAAGAACACAAACAGCAATTCACTGATGACCAGCTGCTTGTTCTCACCGATCTCCTCGTGTCACCCTGCTATTATGCATAGAAAGGTGAGGCAGCAAAGTTTAAAGAAGTCTGGCATCCTCAAATGTCATTGGTTTGATAACTGAGAAGCGGGTATTCCTAAGTTTTTTCTTTCATGACTTTTACTATGGCCAGTGGAAGTTAAGTTCCCAGAGCATTTTATCCTTTCTTCTCTGCTTTAGGTATTAAGCAGAGAATTGATGTGACTGCTTTTGGGACTATATACATGAGTGGGCTTATGGTTAGATAAAAGAAAAGAGATTTTACTCTTAATTGCCTCCTGAGTGGGGCCTGGCCATTTTGGGTTGTCGTAGGGATTCTAGGTTCTACAGTTGTGAAAACATTTCATCTGGATTCTTAAGTATTTATCATCCATTCTGTATTAAAGAGGGAGGACCCAGAAACCTTTCTACTGAGATAGGATGAATGAAGATTTCATTTACTGGGCTCTTAGAGTTGGATGTCCTGTTGTCTAACTGAAATTTTTTTCCTCCTTGATACAGATGAGTAGTCCTCACTTCGAGCTCTTTTCATCAAAAATTCCAGATCCTCAGGTACCATCTGTGGTGGCTTTCTGCAGGTTTTAAAACCCTGCCTCTGTTGAGCTCTCATCATTTTGGTGGTTTCTGTGTTTGGTCTCATTAGTCTGCGTTCCACAGGTTCTCAGCTGCCATTTGATTTCCTAACTTGTCCAGAAGTATTTCCGGAATATTAATCACTTTTTCTTTGAGGCATCAGACAAAGCCATAATGTCTCAGACTAGAGATAATTACCCAGTATGATCATGGCATCCAAGACCAGACAGAGTCTAGGAACTCATTACGTAACAGTTTACTTGGAATGGAGAAGGCCCATCTGTAATAACAGATCCTGTCATTTCATTCATCTCAAATTATTTTGAATTCTTTCCAAATGGCCGTGGTATTTAGATGGTAGTAGGCCTGTGGGCCATAAATCTGAAGCCTTGAGAGGCTTGGGTCTGGAGAGCCATGAAGAGGGAAGGAAAAGAGGGCAAGTCTTGAACCCAGCCAAGGACTTGATGGATTGCTCGACCAAGACACAGAAGTGAAGTCTGTGCCCACGTGTTTCCCACAGACTGGAGTTTTTGGTGCTGAATAGAAGAGCAGTTGCTGAAAAACTAGGGGTTTGGTGAATAAATTTTTGATTGATATATATGTATACAATGTGTGATTTTGCAAATAAACAGCAACAACAATAAAAACCCTGACTGGTTGATTTTTACCTGTATTCTTTGCAAATATTGTTTGACCCTCTTTGAAAACTGTTACACTTGACTAATGGAAGTCTGCTGTGTTTGTGGAAATTCTGTAACTTTTTTTCTCTTTTTAATTTTTTTCCTTTTCCTTTTTTTTCTTTTTTTTGCCTGCAGAATCGTTGAGACTAATAAGTCTTAATATTTATTTGACTTGTTTAATAAGTGTTACATAGATGTAAAAGACTGTATAAACTGTAGAGATAGCATTGGCAAGACTTTGTACAGATGCAACCTCTTACACAACACCATTGTGTAATTAATTTGTAAAGATACACATATAGCTCTTTATTATAGTGATTTTTTTGGCTTTTGTACCAATTGAATGCCATTTTTTTTGTGTTTTAAAATTATTTTCTTTATCTTTTCATGTTACAAAAGCTGAGGTGTGGGTTTTTTGAGTTTATTTATCGTTAGAATGTCTGAACTTTTATGTAACTTTTTGTGCGCATCTCTAAATGCGAACACCACATGTTTGCCTATGACCAGTTTATAGAACTCAAGGTATCTTCTAGGTTCAAGTAATTCACAAGTTGGTGAATGTCATCTTGCAGCCCGCCCTGTACAGTCTTCCTTAAAGGAACACTACGGTATATTTTTTAGTATCTACTTGCTGAATGACTCGATACAGACCTAAGCACAGCAGAGGTCCTGGTACAGTATTTAAGTGTCAGCATACACAGGCGTAATCCCTGTATAGTGTAGTGCCAAACTGATTATTCCAATTGTGTAACTAGTTTAAAACCCAATAAATGGATTGTTTTTAACACCTGGCTTTTGTCTTCATTACAAGGAGAAGACAGTTCTGTAGCCAGTGACCCTCATGGATTCCTTTTGCATTCATAGATCTGGATCCGTAAATTCATGCCCTCCGACCAGAGTGAATTATCTAGATCAGACCTGTCCAGCACAATAGGTCATAGCCATGTGTGACTATTTACATTTAAATTAAATAAAAAATTCCTCAGTCTCAATAGCCACATTTCAAGTTCTCATTAGCTACTTTTGGCTAGTGGTTACCCTGTTAAATAGGCAGGTGAATGTTTTCATCATCACAGAAAGTTCTGTTGGACAACACTGGTCTAAATGATTGATTCTCAAATTGATGGGCCTAGAATGTGAATTTTAATTCATGCCCCCGGCTCATGATATTGATGCCTGGTCCTGAAACCACAGTTTGAGCAGTGAGGTTTTATGTTGTATTGACCACTTCAATTTTTCATAGCCAAGCTGTATGAACATACACTGCCATAGGCAAGGTTCCTAAAGTGGGGAATTTAAAAAATATAAGATACTGGGCACCCACTGTGTTCCTCAGTCAGAATTTCTGTGGTTGGGACTCAGGCATCAACGTCTTTTAAAAGCTTTAAAAGTCTTTTAAAAGCTCCGTAAATGCTTCAGTTGTGCAGCCAGGATTGAGAACCACTGGTGACGACTCCTAAGGCCCACTCTAGGCCTAAAAGCGGGGCACCTTAATCACATGCCCAATGTGATTCTGATACCAGGCTTAGAAGTTGCTTATTACTTTGATACCCTAACTGGTTATATTGTGAATTATTTAATTCCTAAATTTTCTATCGGGGGCCTCAAGAATGAAAAGGAGGAGGGAGAGAAAAGGGATGAATGGCCACTATTGTCTAAATTCTTAAATGGATTTTGCATTCAAAAGAATGGAGAACGCTAGCAGGAACAGTGTTAAGGGAACGCAAGTGTTATGGGTTTGGGGGGTGGTGTGTGTAGGCAGACCAGTGTTTAGAAGTCACTGCTGATTGGGCCTGGAAGACTGAGCTAAGGCAGGTTTCAGGTGGGGATGGGTGGTGGTGGGGGAGTGATAGGAAGTAAGGGGAGGAGAAAGCCTGTATCTTTAATGTTGTATGAGCCAATAAATAATCTTTAGTTTCTGAATGAATCCTTTAAAAAAGAATTTGCAAATTGTGTTTCAAAATTTGGGAGGAAATTTTACCTACCTATTTTCTTAATGTTAATGATTAGTAATGGGGCCAGAGAAAACCAGTGAGGAATTTTGTCTTACTGGAAAAAAACTTTCTACAGACTTTGTAGTTATTTTTGCGGCCAAGGGCCATTTGCCTTGTTACTGTCACTGTTTTGGGTATTCCCTCATTGTTGAACATCAAGGTTTTCAGTTTTCTCTACTATAGCTCACACTGCAGTGAACATTTTCATCCCTTCATACTTAAAACTTGTTTCTTTTATTCAGGTATTTCCTTAGGATAAATTCCGAGGAGTGAGATTTTTAGGTGGTGAATCTAAGCATTTTAATGGCTCTCATGTTCTTTCCTCAAAGTGCATGTGTCAATTTGCATTGTCAATGATAGTGTGTATTAGAATGTTGGTTTCCCTGCCAATTGACAGCCTAATCATATCTTAACATACTTCGAGTCAGCCCTGCTTGTTTATTTGTAGATTTCCATTTTGTGACTACTAAACCCGTGTTCTTTCCAATTTGACACACTGCTGGTACGTTTTGTAGACATGATCATAGTAGCTTTCATCTTGTTGATCGTGCTTACTAGTTCTGGAACTTGGATGGTTCCAGATTTCCTCTTCTAGAATCCTTTACAACTTGTGAAATTTTTTTTTTGAAGTTATTTCTGAATTCTGATAGCATAGTCAACACCTGGACTGGGTATCTACCTCATAAATTATCCAGCCCTCTTGATTTTCTCTTGATGAAAGCAGAGTGGTGGGGGTGGCTGGGAAAAATATATGCGTAAATCCAATTATTTGGTACTTGTTGGTGCTGAACTGTTCTGTTTTAGAAGATGAACTATCGGCCAAAATAGGTGTTTCAATAGCAGTGTCCTAAGTACTTCACTTAAATGGAACTTTCTGGTTTTCTGGCACTCGGTGAAGGAAAGAACACTCAAATAGCACTCTGTGTTTCCAAGTGGTACCCTCTGAGAAGGTCAGAAAAGTAGTAAGATCCTAGTTACCCAGGTTGGGACACTGAAGTAGTAAAGAGTTTAACTGGCTTTCTTTTGTCCCCAGAGTAACAAACATACTTGGGAATGCTACTTGTTAACTCTTGAGACTAAAACCCACTTTTATGAGTTCATTATTTTGGACATACTGTGCACTTTAGAATGAGAGGCTGGTAAATTTTTTGTTTTGTGTCCTTGCTTGCTAAAATTAGCTGCATACATTGCACCGTTGCTTTTCAAGTTGATTTACATTGAACACAGCATTGAGTAACGTCGCTGATTTCTTGGCTTGGTTATTTCATTTGCATGGGTAGTTTTTTTGCTCTTTTCATTTGTTTCCTAGTAGTTATGCCCTTTGCTGAGTTCCCTCAATAAATTCATTAATACTTTCAGAGAGCTGAGAGGAGAAAAAATTACGTTATAGTTGGTTTGATTTAAAGTCTGTTGCAATGACTTGATTTACAGATTCTGTGTCTCAAAGTACCAAACTGGACGACAACGCCAGTTTAATCTAGGAGAAGTATTAGCTACAGCGTAGAGTGGAGCTAGGAAGGCGGACTAGGAAGCGCCAGGAATGGGGAGAGGTGGGTGGCGGGCCGACCAGAAGCCTGGGAAGCCCCCAGATCCCGCCAAGACCGACGTGAAGCCTGGCCACGCCTCGCTGTCCACGGTCTCCACCCTCTAAGGGTCAAGGTCCCCATGGGTCGCGCTGTGTCCGTCGGTGCCCCCACCTTTGCCCTCCTCTCCACCTAGTCCGCTCTCCCTCTTCCTCGGTATGTCAGCTCGTAAACAGCCTCGGGGAGCCGCCACTGCCCGAGCGGCAAAACGACGCGCCTGAGACCTCGCGCGGCGCGGAGGACGGAGGTCGGGGCGGCGGGAGCGGTCGGGCCCCGGGGCAACGGGAGGCCCGCGAGTCGTCGAGGGCGCGGGGGCAGGCGGGGCGCCGAGCCGGAGTGTCCGGCGTGGGGGTGGGGGGCGGCGCCCTCGGCGTCTCCGTGACTGCGCCTCCGCGCCCCGGCTTGCCGCGGCTCCCGGGATGCGCGGAGGCGGCGGCGATGGCGATGATGTCTCTAGCCCTGCATCCTCCCGGGCGGCGGGCGGAGCTGGGGTCCGAGCTGCGATATGGAGGAGGAGGGGCGGCGCTGCGGCCACCGGGCAGGTGAGAGACCACGGGCCCCTGGAGGAGGACGACCCCGCGGGGACCGGGAGGGCCGGGCCCTGAGAAGCCGCCGGGTGAGCGAGGAGGCGGCCGCACAGGTCCAGGCCCGGCCGCCGTGCACCGGCGCTCCTGGCGCGGCCTGCGGGGAAACCATCTCGCGCCTGCCCTGTCGGTTCCCCGGCTCCGCGGGACCCGTGGAACCCCTCCCCCGCCGCCCATGCCCTGCCTGAGCCCTCCCCACCTCACCAACCCTCTGCTGCATCTTTTACAAGCTTCCCTGGACCGACCTAGGCCCTCCTTACCATAACCTTCCCCAGCCAGGGGAGCCCCTACCCATCTCAAGTCCCTGGTCTGGGTCGCTGTGCCCTCCCAGAAGTCTCCCACAACATCCTCACACTGGAGGTGCTACACAGCCTCCCCTCTCCCTCATCCACTGACAGACCCGACCCTATCAGCTGCTCTGGGCTTCGAAAGGTAGTTCCACTGGGGAGAAAGAGCATGGCCTCTGAAATCAGATAAATCTGGCTTGAATCTTAGTGACCTTGGACAAGTCATCTAACTTCCCTGATGTTTTCCTGATCAATACAAATACAGTGGGAATAATAATAATAATAGTACAGAACTTTGTTTTCTTGTGAGGGTTGGTTAGACTGAGAATGCCTGCCCTCGAGGAACTGAGGATATAATGAGAAAACAAGAGTTGGAAGAATCCAGGTCATGAGTTGACTTGTAAAAGCTCATATAAAATGTTTTAATATGTACTAAAATATTAAGACAGCACACTAGATTATCAAGAGGCTCTTCACACACATCCTAATGAGAAATTGCTGGACAATTTTCACTTATTATTTCTTGCTTACTTTAGGCTCTCTCTTTCTTAGTTGTAATAAGATGCATATGATATGAATTCATTCCTTCTTACTGTGCTTAATATGTTTTCTTCTTAAGACTGGTGTTCCAACTTAAAATTTCTCTGATTTTATTACTTTAATTACATCTTCTTCCAGAACTTGTTTATGGTCCCAGAGATAAAGAGTAACTTGTATGCTTGCATTGAAAAGAATGTTGGTAACGTTTATTTAATATTTAGGAGTAAGTAGCAGATAGGTATTCATTTACCGCCTCCCTCCCCCAAATAAGTGAGTTTTATAGTTCTTCTATCATAGCTTTTCCCCAAATTGTCATCTCAGCCTCCTCTTTCTTAAAGTCTCAGAAGTTAGTCCTAAGACCTGGGTTTACTTTCCCTCCATTTCCTTACTGCTTCTAAAGTTTCTCTGCCCAAACTTTACTTCTGTTCTGTCTTCTGCTTTTTCTCCCTTTTCTCTTTCCAGCCTCTGATTCCTTCCTTTTTTTTCTAATTATCCCAAATCAGAATGATTTATAGTTACTTTATACCAGAACCATAATTTTTCAACCTTGCCAAAAAGGTACATGGAAGTATGTGTGTGTGTGTCTGTATTCAAATTTTGGGCTCCAGGAACTTTGAGTTGGGAAGGGATTGCAATACCTACTTCGCAGGATTATAATGAGAATGAAATAAAGTTTGATAACCTATGTAAAGCTTCCAGTAGAAGTGCCTGGCATATAATAACCACCCAGTAAATTATAGCTGCTGTAACTGTCTTCTGACCTGGGACTCCCTGCCTTGATTGCTTTGCTATTCTGTTTAGCTTGATGGTGGAGTGCTGCCTTTAGAGAGCAACTGCTTAGGTTCAAATCCATACTGTACCCCTTTAAGATAGGTGCTCTCTTTCTCTGACTCAGTTTCCTCATCTGTAAAATAGAGGTAAGTTATACTATCTCAGGGTTGTTTTGACGATTCAATGTATTAATAGTGTGGAGCACTGAGAGCAGTGCCTGGCACATCACAAGCACTTAGTAAAGTGAACATACTAATGATAAGACTGATCATTATATTCCTGACCCAGAAGTCTACTTTATTTTTTAATGTATTGAAAAAATTTAAGTTTATTGAAGCAATTATAATTGGATAGAAAGTGAAAGTTGCCCCTCAACTCCTCCAAATCCTTTTTTTTTCCTTCTGCCTCTTATCTTTGACTAATGTTGGTGCTTCATCATTCCATTTTCCCCTTTCCAAATTTCTTCCAGCCTGGGGTCTTCATAACTTCCATCATCCGCTTCTTTTTTATTACCCACTTACTCGATATTTTTCTTAGCATCCTAATTCCACACTCTTCATCATTCTAATTTCCCCAAGCCAAATTTCTGCTTCTCTCTTCGGGGTCAGGGGAATTTGCTATAAACAGTAGTATCACCTTTCTGCTCTTCTTGCTTCCACAAATTGGATTTTCTCTTCTACTTCTTTTTTCATCAGTTAACCCCAATCCTCCAATTAACAATTAAAAAATTAACAGTAAAAGGTTTTTTTTTTCACTACACAGGTATCAAAAAGGGTTCAGAAACAGGCACATACTCTTTTAAGTGAAAATAATAAGCTATCCATTATTATTATTTTTTAATTCTAATCATCAAGAAACAAAAGGTCAGGATTATTTTTTCTATCTCTTTTATATCAGGAAAGTACAGAAAAGTTGGTCCTACTTCTCAGTGGAGAAATTCATTATATTGTTATGATCTGCACTTTTGACCATTGAGAATGTAGAAGAGGTTATCTTCTTCCTTCATGAAGGACACCAGTTAGTTTTATGGATCTCCCCAGGACTGAAATTTGTCTGATACTCACTGGCACAGCTGTACCTATTATTGAATGCTGGGTGACTTCTGTATTGGGTGGTCCATAGCTCCTGCTTGGAGGCCCCAGTAATACCTCACTAACCAGGCCCCTTCCTCTGTACCCCATGATTCAGCAACTAAAGGGTTAATCCTAGGACAGCTGGAGGCCTCTGGGACTCAGCTTGAGCTGGTGGTTAAATATTCTGAACATCACCCATGGACCTCCCCAATACCACTGGTTATTCCTAAAATACTGGATTAAAGCAAGTTATTTTTGGTTGCCAAGAGCATTGCACCAGTCTCCAAGGAACAACTTAAGCTGTACCACTGGAAGCATCTTTGGGAGCGGGATGGGCACTAGGCCACACAGGGCTTTGGGATTTGGGACAACAGAACATTATGTGAGTGTATTTTAAATCTCATTGCAAAATGGAAAAAAAATGTTAAGAAAGTAAAGGACCAAGAAGAAAAAGAAGTTGTTCTTTAAAAGTACAGGCTGTGTCTTATTCATCTTTGTACCCATGGTACCTAGCGTAAAGCTGGAGGAGAGTATGCACACGGTAGATATAAACTGGGTGAATGCATGCATGAATGGGTGCATGCCTCCTGCTTCTCCACGAAGATATTCCTGCTGGGATAACGACAACTCACATTTATATAGAGTTTGCAAAGTGGTGCTTCGCCCCTTGTAAATCTCAGATATAATTCTGACACCCTTCATTACTTCCATTTTTTCCCTCTCAAATATAGTCCTACACAAAGTTCTTTTCCAAAGGAGAGTGCAGAGTTGGCCAAAAAATCACAAATAGGGAGAAGAAAATATAAATAACGGAAAATAAAGGATTCTTCCTAGGAAGAGGAGTCGGATTTGTTAGTGATGTGTGGGAGTTACGTAAAAGGCCACAGTATACACTTCAAAAGTAGCCTCTTGCTTATGCATCAAGCACAGCACGTGCTGTTTCTTGCCTCAGTCCTTCTGCTGCAAAGACCTACTCCCCTTCTCCCAGCCTGTCTGTCCCCCACTCCCTGCCCCTCGCCTTCCACCCAACTAGCTCCTCCTTATCGAGAGCTGCTTTACCCTCTGTCAGCCTTCACCCCGGGCTGGATTATGTCCCCCTTCTTTTCCTCCCACAGTGTGCTGCCATCAGCTGATTTGCCACATTTGGCTGCAATTTCATAGGTTGATATCCTCCAACTAGGTTGTGATCTCTTTCGTGGAGAGATCATGTTCTCGTATCTTCACAGTGTCTGGCACTGCAGAGTTTCCGAAGGTAACATCTGCACACCCATCCTTCAATCACAATCTCAAGGGGTGAGGCCCAGGAATCTGTTTTTTGTTTAACCCACTCTCCAGATGATGCTTAACCTAGTTTGAAAACCACTGTGTCATAAAACCTGAAATCAGCTGGATGAATGTATTTTGAGGTCTTTGTGTCTTTCCTGTGTGGGGCTTTGCAAGGAGAAATGCTTTCTAGGCACTGGGTCAGAGCTGAAAAAGTCTAGTGCTTTTGTAAAAGATCATGAGGTCACTCTTCTTTCTCCATTAATTCCTTTCTGTTTCTGGGTATGCATTTTTGTGCACAGGCTTTTCTGCCTTGGGCCTCTTTTGTCAAATATCGCTCATCTGTGAGTTGAGGCCCTGACTCCCTTCACACAGAAGGAAGTCATCTCTCTCTGAAGATGAACTCAACAGACCTCCCTCAGGATGCTCCCAACACTACCCTGCTACATGTGCCTCACTCCCAGGGAGAAAACAGCACTGCTGTCCAGGAAGACCTCCAGGACCTCATCCACACGGCCACCTTGGTGAGCTGTACCTTTCTGCTCGCAATCATCTTCTGCCTGGGCTCTTACGGCAACTTCATTGTCTTCTTGTCCTTCTTTGATCCGGCCTTCAGGAAATTCAGAACCAACTTTGATTTCATGGTCCTGAACCTGTCCTTCTGTGACCTTTTCATTTGTGGCGTGACGGCCCCCATGTTCACCTTCGTGTTGTTCTTCAGTTCAGCCAGCGGCATACCAGATGCTTTCTGCTTCACTTTCCACCTCACCAGCTCCGGTTTCATCATCATGTCCCTCAAGACAGTGGCGGTGATTGCCCTGCACCGGCTCCGCATGGTGTTGGGGAAGCAGCCGAACCGCACGGCCTCCTTTCTCTGCACTTTGCTCCTCACTCTGTTCCTCTGGGCCACCAGTTTCACACTCGCCACCTTGGCCACCCTGAAAACCAGCAAGTCCCACCTCTGCCTTCCCATGTCCAGTCTGATTGCCCGAGAAGGGAAAGCCATCCTGTCTCTCTATGTGGTCGATTTCACCTTTTGTGTTGCTGTGGTCTCTGTGTCTTACATCATGATTGCTCAGACCCTGCGGAAAAATGCTCAAGTCAGAAAGTGCCCCCCTGTGATCACAGTTGATGCTTCCAGACCACAGCCTTTCATGGGGGCCCCTGTGAAGGGAGGTGGAGATCCTATCCAGTGTACCATGCCAGCTCTTTACAGGAACCAGAATTACAATAAACTGCAGCACGTTCAGACCCACGGATACACCAAGAGTCCCAACCAGCTGCCAACTCCTGCGGCCAGCCGGCTCCAGCTGGTGTCGGCTGTCAATCTCTCCACGGCTAAGGATTCCAAGGCGGTGGTCACCTGTGTGATCATTGTGCTGTCGGTCCTGGTGTGCTGCCTTCCACTGGGAATCTCCTTGGTGCAGGTGGTTCTGTCCAGCAATGGGAGCTTCATCCTTTACCAGTTTGAACTGTTTGGTTTTACGCTTGTATTTTTCAAGTCAGGATTAAACCCTTTTATATATTCTCGGAACAGTGCAGGGCTGAGAAGGAAAGTACTGTGGTGTCTGCAGTACATAGGCCTGGGTTTTTTCTGCTGCAAACAGAAGACTCGACTTCGAGCCATGGGAAAGGGAAACCTCGAAGTCAACAGAAACAAATCCTCCCATCATGAAACGAACTCTGCCTACATGTTGTCTCCAAAGCCCCAGAAGAAATTTGTGGACCAGGCCTGTGGCCCAAGTCATTCGAAGGAAAGTATGGTCAGTCCCAAGATGTCTGCTGGACATCAACACTATGGTCAGAGCAGCTCAACCCCCATCAACACTCGGATTGAGCCGTACTACAGTATCTATAACAGCAGCCCGTCCCAGGAAGAGAGCATCCCACATAACTTACAGCCAGTAAATTCTTTTGGATTTGCCAGTTCATATATTGCCATGCATTATCACACCACTAATGATTTAATGCAAGAGTATGATAGCACTTCAGCCAAGCAGATTCCAGTCCCCTCTGTTTAGAGTCATGGAGGCTAGAGAATCTTATGTAAATGTTTTTGTTTCTGATACTAATTGATTTTTTTAAATTCTGTGAGACCAGAGGTACATCAAAACTTAAAGACCTAGACAGTTGACACTAATGACTCCCTTTTGTCTGAAGTATTAGCATCTATTCGTTTGCTTTACAGTTTCTTGACGTTTTAAGAGTTGCTGTAAAAGTTTATTATTTTACACCTGACCTGTGCTCCAATCTTTTGTACTAAACTTTTAAATAGATGCCAGGGAATGATCATGCTACTGTATTAAAGTAGGGAATGAACTGATTATGGTCATTTGAGTCAATGTTATGGTTCTTTGAAGTAAGTATGAGCTGAAATTTTTAAAGAACGTGAAGGTATCATCTTTACTGAGGCATTATTTTTATTAACTGAATTATAAATTTTGACTCTTTGAAGTGTTGAATTGGGATCAATATTTTTTTGGTTGCAGGCTTACTGGAATAAATAACACATTGTTAAAGCAGAAAATCAGAAATGTATTATCTATAACTATTTTTACCAAAAATACACAAGCATTAGTTACTTTCTTTTCATAAGACAGCCAACTAAGAATAGGGTATTAAGATTATTACCATTTGTAATTGTAGACATTATTATTTTGTGTCAGCTGAGTAGCTGTATAGTTCTTTTAAAAAGAAGTCTGGGACTTCCCTGGTGGCGCAGTGGTTGAGAGTCCGCCTGCTGATGCAGGGGACGCGGGTTCGTGCCCCGGTCCGGGAGGATCCCACATGCCGTGGGGCGGCTGGGCCTGTGGGCCATGGCCGCTGAGCCTGCGCGTCCGGAGCCTGTGCTCCGCTATGGGAGAGGCCACAGCAGTGAGAGGCTCGCGTACCGCAGAAGTCTGTTTTTTCTTGCTAAAAATGAATTATTCTATTTCAGAATGATCTTACCCAAGAAACCTAGTGAGGAGGACTGCATCTGTAGTAGAGGGGTGCTCTCCCTGGGGTAGTAGGCACTAACGGTGGTCATCTCATCAGGGTGCTGTTATGTGGGAAGCAGGCTAGACTGTTGTGTGTAGACTCTTGTATGTACAAGAAGGCATAAGGATGAGATGGGGGTGTTTCGATCTATGCTTTCCTTCTGTGTGAGAATGATTTGTTAACAACCTGATGAAGACTATCTAAGTAACTATTTAGAAAAATTTTTTGGTCTTTGTTTATATATTACCATGGTAGAAAAATTCTTAAGATGATCTGTTTTCAAACTAATTGTGTTATTTCTCTCCCATGAATCTTAAACTGGAAATGGGCAATAAGGCAAAATAGATTAAGTATTTCTACACTTAAACTAATTTTATTATATACTCTGTGATTCCTAGCGTAACTACTGTAAACTTATATTTTTATGTAAAAATGTTTTCATTATACAGTTGGCATTTGAACTCAATACAATTTTGGAACTATAACTTCTAGACAGGATGAGCATCAAGATACAAAACCTATCTTTATAAATTGTTATATTCAAGAACAGTTATTGCAGATTGGAAGGTACTTTGTCCCTTGGATGAAAGGTGTTCAGTTTATAGCATCCTCTCCCATGCTGTTCCCAAATACAGAGGTCATGAGACGCATGGAGAAGACAGCTGGTACTCAGCTAGAACTCTGCTCAGTCTCATCTAATAACTCTTACCTTCCAGGATCAACCAGTCATTTCTATTTCCGAGGCTTAAGTATGAGATATGGATTTTATTTTGCTGTTAAATTCACCTTTTAGGACTCTCTCCCTTCTTTCCTTCTCTCTCTCTTGTCCTTTTATTTTTGCTGTTAAATTTTATAACAGAAGATAAAATATACACTCTTCTTTTTTTCCTTTGGTAATTGAATGCTATTTTTGGAAGTCACTATGACCTATTTCAACTGTGCTTTTATATTTTTAATACAACACTATTTTCATTTATTAATACTTCCATGAGGTAGGTTCGTATATTACCTCTTTTTAACAAAGAATTAAGAAATAGAATATCCTCTCCCAAGATCATTTGAAGAATTGTGGCAAATTAGGAATGAAACTTTTGTCTAAATTCAGAACCTCGTATTTAAGTCAATAAGCTAAACAGCTTTATAAGTAATAACATTGCAATCAAGAAGCTATTTCATACTTTTTAAGGTATGAATCTCTTTTTTGGCCAGGCATTTCAAATGTGACTCAATAAAAGATTTTTTAAAAAGTAATTTCTACTTGTAAAACTAAAAATGACAGGTTTCCTTTGTGACCTCTGAGTCTGAGATGATCTGACCCATCTTTGGGAGGTAAAAATCATAGCATAAAGACAATAAGCATGTGCATATGAGGTGTTCAGTCTCTTTATGCTCATCAAGAAATTATTGATTTAACTTGCATGAAATACATAGCAGGCTAGATTCTTAGCCTTCCTGTATATTTATATCTCTGTATCTATGTCTATGTGTAGATATATGTAGATACAGATACAGAGATAGATATATGTAACTTGTCTCTTCATAAGTTATATATGTCTATCTATATCTATGTCTATATGGAGATAAAGATATAGATAGACATATATAACTTTTCCTAAGGGCTAAAATGAGAACTTTTATAAAAGTAATGAGAATTCAGTTGAATATGACTAATTAGCAGGGTATATTAATTATTTCTCTTGATGCTTTACTGTGATGCAAATTGTTCTGATGTTAACCATTAGGTCAGATTTGTATTTCTGATGCTTTTAATGTTCTTTTAAACTAATGTTTGGAAAATAAAAATAATGAAAAACCTAACATTTCTGAACATCAGACTGCAATACTTTTTACTTTCCTGTCAATCATTTAAAAACCATCGGAGAATAGCAGTGTTGAAACTCAGAGAGTGTTCTTTTCCTTAAAAGACAAATAACTTGTTTGACCACATTGTGTAGCATGCATTTGTGCTTAGATCAAGAATAATTAGTTCCAAAGGTTAATTATTTACTAAACTAAGTTTATCACCCAGCGGGAAAACTCCTAACCATTTCAAAAACTTCTTTAAAATGAAATGAATCTGGAAAAAGATACGGAATTCTGGGTATTTCAGTTTATCAATCACTGTTTTAAGAATCAGAAAACATTAAGCAGAAAAGAACTGAATATCGGAAATCAGATGTCTTCTCAATCATTAAAAGGTCAAGGCTCTATGATGACATGTCTGCAGGAAACATTCCAGAATAAACAGTACCAGTCTGACTAGCCAGCAGAGATGCTTTTTCCGCTACAGGAAGGGAAGGGAAGGGAAGGGAAGGAGTGAGGAGGCCTCCTTGGACCTTGGACTTCAAGGATACCTGTTGAAGTAGACATCCAGAGAGATCAGGAAGCTGCTGCACTGCCACAACCTCTACAACTAACCCTCTTGACACCTCCAAAGCAAATGCTAAACATCAAAGCAGTGCCGCAGAAAGAAATTTGGCACCAGGCATTTAGTTGGCAGAACCCAATTTACATTTAAAACCCTAGTTTCTGTGAATCTGGAAAGTGTAGTTACACTAAAAAGGTAAACTAAAAGGAGGTTCAGAACAGATACTGAGTTCCAATCCACTCCGTCCACAATGGTCCCTCTTTTTGGTGCTCAACATTTATAGCTGCTCCTTTAGCCGTATTTCCAAAGAACACCAACTCTCCCATTTGAAATAATGCAACTTCTCTCATTTAAACAAAAACATGCCTCCTCTCTTCCAGAGGAAATATGCAAAGTCCGATCAACTATTCTATTCCTCGGTAATGTTACTCTTCTGGTTCAGTCAAAAATCTCAACTTTATATTCTGTAACCTAAGGACGAAATTGTAAAGTTTACCACTGTATGGTCAGGCCACTTAAGATGACTGTTCTCTTGTTCTCTGTACATCCCCTGCCCAACCAGTGCCTGCTTCACCTGCACCCTGTTCACATGACTGACCTTCCTGTGAACTTGCCCCAGCTGGTGATTGTTCTTATCAAAGGGGCAGTGAGAGGCTTGATAAGAGGCATGCCCCTGTTGGTTTCCCTGGTAACTAATGAGCCCACCTGATGTCAATTCCCCTATAACTGGTAATTCCCCCCACAGGGAGCGAAGACTGTTGCCATGTCCTGCTCGTCGTCCACCACACACAGTGGGCTGTCGCTCCAGGACCTTGCTTCAGACATGTAAGCTCCCCCATCCATTAAACCATTTGATACCAGGGTTCTAGGCCTTCCCCAGTCAATAGAAATTGGTAAGAGGCCAGTCAAGAAATTCAGGCAAGGCTTTATTGGGGCCTCTGTTGCAGCAGGAGGGTAGCGAAAACAAGTAACAAGTTCCCTTGCTCACTCCCCAAGGTGGAGGGAGCTGGTTCCTTATATGGGGTTGAGGGTAGGGGTGTGACCAGGGGTCGGGCCAGAGGGGTGGCTTAGGTGTTTTGCCCACCCCTTTGTTGGTATTGAGTGCTGGGGGCATGTGCAGTACCCTGCTTTTGCTCCCGACACCCTGTTTTTACTTGCAGCTCGTCAGAAGTGGCAGTTGGGGTTTTTTTGGTCTTTTTGTATCTTTTGTCTAGAATTTGCTGGAACTGTGCATGGACAGCAGCTACTTTTAGTCCCTTATAGTTTTCTTTGTATCAGTATTTTCTTGCTCCAGGAGATGTTAGTCCAGGCGCAAGCGTTGCAGCACTGGAGCAAAGGGTCCCAGGTCCCAGCCTGTCTCACACTGATGTCTCTGTTGCTGACTCCAGGCTCTTTCTTCAGTCTTGAAGCTGGGCAAGCACAGGCCTTGTAGGCCTGTGGGGTGCAGCCCAATAACCACCAACAAACACATCTTATAGAAAGTAGCAGAGAAAACAGGGTAAGAACAAGAAATAGGTTGAAATGTTTCATAAGGGAGAAAATATGGGTGCTAATATAAGCCTTACTTGCTTCTGATCAGGAAGTTGTGGTTGGTATTTTGTAACTTCCACTACTCCCTGCTTCCTATCCCTTTGCCCTCCGCTAGCATATTGCACAGTCTGAGAAAATATATAACTTTTATAAAATAGTGGAGGGAAGGAAATACTAAGAAAACAAAATTTAGGGAGTATAAAGCAGGATTACAGAAATTAAAACAGCAAGAAAATAAATGTAAATGCTTACTGTTGTTTATAAAAGACAAAAGTCCTTGAATTAAAAATATGTAAGGGGCTTTCCTGGTGGCGCAGTGGTTGAGAGTCCGCCTGCCGATGCAGGGGACGCGGGTTCGTGCCCCGGTCCGGGAAGATCCTACATACCGCAGAGCGGCTGGGCCTGTGAGCCATGGCCGCTGAGCCTGTGCGTCCAGAGCCTGTGCTCCGCAACGGGAGAGGCCACAACAGTGAGAGGCCCGTGTACCGCCAAAAAAAAAAAAAAATATGTAGGGGACTTCCCTGGTGGCCCCGTGGTTAACACTCCGTGCTCCCAATGCAGGGGGCCCGGGTTTGATCCCTGGTCAGGGAACTAGATCCCACATGCATGCCGAAACTAAGAGTTCACATGCTTCAACTAAGAGTTTGCATGCCACAACTAAGGAGCCCACAAGTTTCAATAAAGGAGCCCACCTGCTGCAATTAAGAACTGGTGCAACTAACTAAATATTTTTTAAAAATGATATGCAGGGAATTCCCTGTCAGTCCAGTGGTTGGGACTGCACTTTCATTGCCAAAGACCCAGGTTCAGTCCCTTGCTGGGGAACTAGGATCCTACAAGCTGCACAGCGCCGCCAAAAAAAAAAAGATATGCAAAATTTGCTGCTTGGAATAGATAAACATAAGATAAACTGATGTAAAAATTAAGAGGCAAAAGTAGATTAAGCTTACATGAAGAAAAAGAAAAAGGGAATGCAACATTAATATCGGAGAAGAACTAAAGAAGAGAACTAACATTGATAAAGAGAACCCCCAAATATAAAGTAATAACAGTATTCATTCATTCAATGGATATTTATTGAATACTATGTGCCAGGAACTTGAGATACACTGGTGAACACAAGAGAGAAGTTTCTATTCCCATGACAATTATATTAGGCTAAGGAAGATAAACAGGTAAACAAATATGTAATTTTTATGTGGTGATATGTTCTATGAAGAAAAATAAAACAAAGGCAGAGAAAGTGTCAGGGATGTTAATTTTATACAGGGAAGTTAGAAACTATTTGGGACAATAATACAATTTACTACAGTATTATTTTCATTATCGTTTAGTTCTAAATATGCTCTAATTTCCATTATTATTTTTCTTTGGGTCCACAAATTATTTAGAAGTGATTCTCTTAATTTTCCAATAATGATATTTCAATTATTGATTTTTTAACTTAACGACCTTGTGGCAAATGAGATATATACGATTCCAACCCTTGAAAATTGAAATTTGCTTTATGCTCCCGTAGATGGACAGTTTATGTAAACGATCTGAGTATACTCGAAAAGAATGTGTATTTTTTTTAAATAAGTTTATTTATTTATTTTTGGCTGCGTTGGGTCTTCATTGCTGTGCATGGGCTTTCCCTAGTTGTGGCGCGTGGGGTCTACTCTTCATTGTGGTGTGTGGGCTTCTCATTGCGGTGGCTTCTCGTTGCGGAGCATGGGATCTAGGCGCGCGGGCTTTAGTAGTTGTGGAGCACGGGCTTCAGTAGTTGTGGCTCGCGGGCTCTAGAGCACAGGCTCAGTAGTTGTGGCGCACGGGCTTAGTTGCTCCGTGGCATGTGGGATCTTCCCGGACCAGGGATCGAACCTCTGTCCCCTGCATTGGCAGGCGGATTCTTAACCATTGCGCCACCAGGGAAGTCCCAAGAATGTATATTTTTTGTTGGGTAAAATGTTTTCTACAGGTCCATTAGTTCAAGCCTATTGATTGTATAGTTCAAATCTATATTCTTACTGATTGTGTTTGTTTGTTTGTTTGATCTGGAGAGAGATGGCAGCAAAAGTGCTTATACACAGAGAGTAGACTACTAGCATGTGGTGTGCATGGGTACCCTGCAGAATAGTTTATAGAGGGAAGAGAGAACTTGTTACTTGCTGGGTTGTTAAAGTGGAGGTCAGTTAGGAGAGTTTCTATGGGAGTGTTATTTTTAAAATTCAATAAATTAGATTTTAGATATTACTCAAAATTCACTTCAGAACTTTATTACTATATACACGTGCATTTGTACATAGTTGTAACCGGAATGTACATGTTTTACCTTCTATTTTTTTCTGTTGAAATGATCATATCATCAAACTTTTGAAGAGCAGATTCATTTTATGAATACTGTTGAAATTACTCATAAACCTGTATCTGTTCAAGGAAAGTAATGTAGAGGAAAATTGCCTTCAGTCAACCTAGCAAATAAGAAAGAGAGCTGGGAATAGAGCGTTTCCTTACAGACTTCCCTTACAGAAGTTTTTTAAGTTGTCAAAATTGGCAACAAGGAATGTATTTCTGGGTGATAGGTTTAAATTTAGAAACTCATCTACTTGACCTAGAGAGTTTTTCTAGACAAAAGAATTTGTCTTCTGCTTTAGGAATATTGTTAACCTCATTTGATTCACCACCCACTGTCCACTTTCGCCCCACAGCTCTGCTTCTTAGGTGATAAAAAAGTGCTCCATTATATGTCCAATATGCATTCTACAAGTTTTGATTGTGAAAATGCACAAGTGCAGGTAATAACAGCAACCATTGGGCTTACATGACGGTAAGATACACCAATTTCAGAGAGGTTACAATGTGAAAAAATGCTTATCTTAGAATTGGTGATATATGGTGTTTAGTATAAGCTAGGGAAAACACAAAATTATGGTCCCTTGATAAATACTTTAAGGATCTTTCTTTAAAACTAAGATTTTAAATAGTTCCTTGGTTAGGAACTCTTTACTTCCAGAAGCAGTGGCCTCATAAGATTCCAGGTGGGAATTCTTTTCTAAAGTGGGAAGGGGCAGTAATGAAAGGGCAGCATGAGGTCTTAAAAGAGTAAGGCACAGTAGCCTTCTCAGACAGCTCAGTTGTAGGGACCTGAAAATGAGCATCTATAAACTGGATCCCTTTTTCATGCTCAAGATACTTGCACCCCAGTCTGAAGACCTCTACACTTGGCCACCAGTAGCACTCCTGGGTGCTGGCAGGTTCAGGTTCCCACCAGATCTGACTTTGGGCTCATTCTTGAGTAATTCTCCATAACCTAGCCAGGCCAGATTATGGAGGCTCCCCTTTTAGGTCGTCCTCTTCACCCAGTTTAGTGGCAATGATACATGGAAACTACAGTGGGACTTTTGACTCCCAGAAGTAGCCGTTCTCTCCCTTATTCACTTAAAGCAGTTGTTTTTCTTCTTCATTACTGAAAGAAGTCTACGGTCCCGTAAAAGAGATTTGCTCTCACTGCCTCCCTACTGGAGTTGAAGGAACGCCGAGAGTCAGTGAAGACACCAGGTCTGTGGAATGGTGAGGAGAGGCAGGTTGGCGGTCAGGGAAAAAGGCTCACCTCCTCCAGGGATCCAGGCTTTAGAGAGGGCAGGCCTAGACTGAGCTTAGAACCACAGCCAAAGCAGCCAAACTCCACCAGTGGGAGGACTCTGCCTCAGCAGGTGACTGGGGAATGTGCTTCAGTGTATACCAGTCAGCAACACCGGCCCAAGTGTGAAGTCTTCTTGAAGTGAGGGCTTGAAGCCAGATGTTGTAATTTTTGATGGGATGAAGAAGGGAAAGGAGGAGCAGAAAGATAGGAAAATAGCTCCCTACTTCCTCTCCCACCCCTAAATATGGATCTGTAAATTGAGAAGCAGGTGCTGGCAGTGATTAACGATATTCAGTCTTTCAATACCACTTAAATGCTGATGACACTCATTTTATCTCTCTAATCCTAACCCTCCCTGAACTCCATGCTGGTCTATCCAATTGTCTATTCAACGTCTCCACTTGGATGTCTAATAGACATGTACAAAACTGAACTCTTGATTCAAACCCGCTCCCCACAAACTTGTGCCTCCTGCTGTTTCATCATCTCAGTAAACAGCACCACAATGACCAGTGCACAGCTCAGTCAGGGCCCTTGATTCTTTTCTTTCTCTTGCATGCCACATCTAATTGATAGAGCAATCCTCAATTATCTTGAAAATATACTCTGAATCCAACTCTTTCTCACCTCCTTCAACCCCATCCCTTCTAGCCCATACCCCCACCATCTCTCACCTGGACTGTTAAACTAACCTCATAACCATTCTCCCACCTTCCAGTCTTTCTCTCCCACAGTCTCCTTCCTCTGTGTCTGTGACCCTTTTAAAGTAAATCATATTTGTCACTCTCTTGCTTAAAACCTTCCAGCAGCTTTCCATCCCACTTAGAACAAAATCTGAAGTCCTTGCTATGGCCTACATGGCCCTAATAATCTGGCCCCTGGTTTCCTCTTTGTCCTCATTTCCTTTCATGTGTACTCTGCCTAATGTGCTTGGGCTACACAGCCTTTTTGGCTATTTCTCGCACGCCTCCATTTTGTTCTCATGTCAGGGAATTAATTCCCCCAGGAATACTTCAGCCTGGAATGATCTTCCCCCAGGGCCTTTCCTAGTTTTCATGTTCAACATAGCTTTCCACCCCATCACTATATATCCTTCTGCCATACTTTATTTTCTTCATGATTCTTATCATTACCCAACATTATGCTACTGTATTAGCCTGCTCGGGCTTCCATAACAAAATACCACAGACTAACTGGCTTAAATAACAAATTAATTTTCTCACAATTCTGGAGGCCAGAAGTTCAAGGTCAAAATGCCATCAGGATTGGTTTCTTGTGAGGTCTCTTTTCCTGGCTTGTGGAAGGCTGCCTTCTCATTGTGTCCTCATGTGGCCTCTTCTCTATATGTGCATGGAGGGAGAAGTTTAGGGGGTCTCTGGTGTCTCTTCCCCTTCTAAGGACACCAGTCCTATCAGATTAGGGCCCCACCCTTGTGACCTAATTTAACCTTAATTCCCTCCTTAAATGCCTTATCTCCAGATACAGTCACATTGTGGGTTATAGCTTCAAACATGAATTTTGGGGGCTGGGGGGCACACTTCAGTTCATAATAGTTACATATAATTGTTTACTGGCTGTCTCCATTAGAAAAATGCTGTAATAAGGCAAAGACTGTCTATTTTGATCAGCACCGTATCCCTAGTAACTATTAGTCCTTGGCCCTGGTGGGCTTCCAGTGATGACTGTTGAATAAATGAATCATATAATAAATGACTGAACGGATAAAGCCTGAAAGTGATGTCCACCCAGATATCTATCTGGCTGGCTTACAATTTCCCCATGTTTGTTACTTTCTGTATCCCTCTCTATATTCCCAGGATGACTATCAGCAGGACTCTAATGAAAGGGGATATGGGTCTTGATTTAGGAGGACTACAAAGCGTTTCTGTTTACTCAGGAGACCATCTCTAAGGGCATCTTTTCCCAAGTGACCACCCTGGCTGCCCAGGAGCTGCCAGACAACCTGCATTCATTCTCATTCGAATTTCTTGGCTCATAATGCAGCCTGAGGACTCTGAGGATAAAAGCAAACTCTTCAGCAACCACAAAGGAGTTAAGGAGAAAAGGGGTAACTGGTTCTTGGAGGGACAGAAGGAACGATACCAGTTACTTTAAAGCAGATGACAATTTCAATAAAGGTGCAGATTTAGTGAAATTCTGCTTTCCATAAGAGATAGTTAACAGGCAATCTGTTTAGGTACAGTGCCTTTGAGATTAATTTTACCAAAGTAAAAATATCACTTTATTGTTTATGGACAAATTACTGAATTTTCACTCCTTTACCCCAATAAAGAGATAATTCTGATAAAAAATAAATAAATACACTTAGCTGGTTCAGTTTGTTTCTCTGAGTTCCATTTCTGTGAAGGTTTGTTTTTTTGACACTTTTCCAAACCTTCAGCTGCTTGTAGCATGCTGATGAGTGGGAGATCTTTCAACTGTGGGAACCTTGATTTTCATGCAAAGCCTGATTTTTGCAAAATGTACTTTGTTCAGATGCCAGATAGGCCTTAAAAAGTAGAGCGAGTCACAGAGGGTGCTTTATGCCTGTCTTCTGGGGCCGTGGTACTAGGATAGGTTTTGTAACCTGTATAAATGCTTCAGGTTCAATACATTTCATATCTGACGTTAGGAAGGGCTTATGAAAGTTTCTTGCTCATTTGCTTGGGTTTAGCAACAACGTATGTCAAAGAAATTGTAAGAACTGATTTTATTTATATTACTCTGAGGAAAGATATGACTGGGAATTGTATTCTTCACAGAGAACCATAATGTTAGACACTTTCTTTGAGGAGTTCAGAGTACCTCAGAACTGGCATGTTTTCAGTACATGGAGTTGGAGACTGAAAATTGAATTTTCTTGGGAATTCCCAGGTGGTCCAGTAGTTAGGACTTGGCGCTTTCACTGTAGGGTCCCAGGTTTGATCCCTGGTTGGGGAACTAAGATCCTGCAAGCTGCATGGCCAAAAAAAAAAAAAAAATTAATTTTCTTAACCTTTGAGATCAGGAACTTTACTCAATCACTGCCCACTAGTGGGAGAAATGAAACACAATAAGGAGGCAAAGACACTGTACTCCTGTTAGGAAGGAGAAGCAACATATGGGACCGTGGGAAAGCAGTGTAAAGCAGCAAAAAATTAAACAATGTTGGGGGAACCTGAGTGAAAAGGAATACAGATGGAACAAATCAATAACTCTACTCCTTTTTCTTTCCCAACCATTGTAAAACTGAGGAAAACATTTTTTTCCTCCAAGCACCAAACACTGAATAATAAGGACTGTTAGGAAACCCGTGGGAATTGGAGTAGTTGGGGAAGAGAGGATGAAGGTTCAATCATTTATTCAGCAAATATTTGTTGAGTGTCAATTTTATGCAAGGTCTGAGAAGAAACAAAATTAAGACATATTCTTTACTCCAACAAATAAAAGATAAAGGAATTCTTTTTATCATTTAATCATAAATGCAATCTGGATCTAGATAAATCGTCACTGCACTTGCATCATTTACCATCACAGGAGGATTATCAAAGAAGGTAGGGTTTGATGGCATTTAACCAAGCCAGAATCTCCAAGGTAACACTTTAATCTTGTTAGTGAACTTTCATTTGCCCGATTTGTGGGTGGCATTAGCTTAAGAAAAGTTAGTGGAGTTCCATGATAAAAATAATATATGGAAAAAAATGGGTGTCATACGTTACCAGGACAAAATCAGTCATTTCCCTCATCTTACAGGACATTTTGCTGAGTCCCTCGGTGTGTTCTCTCTGGTGGAAGATGATAACCGAGAGTGGTTAATGGGGCAGATGCTCTGTGAATAGAAAGCACTATGGCATATTATTTACAAACATGGACTCTGGAATTTAAACTGATTCAACTGTTGGCTCAGCCAACTGTAGTTTAGTTCAGTTCTTGTAGCCTCATTTTCCTTATCTGTGAGTTAACGATAGTAAACCTACCTCACAGGATTGTGAACATAGGGTATGTGAAGGGTTTAGCATAGTGCCTACTATTTAATAAATGTTCAAGAAGTGACAGCTGTCATTTTTATTTTTATAAAAGAAGAGTCTGGGATAGCCTGTTATCTGAAATTCAAAGAATAATGACACGAGATTGTTCACAACTGGCTTTTTGGGGGTGAAACCCTTTCTTGGAGGTGGTTAATGAAAGTTTTTCCAACAAATGATTTCTCAAGATGGCTTAGGAATATATATATATATTTTTAATACTTATTTATTTGGCAGCACCAGGTCTTAGTCATGGCACGTGGGATCTTTAGTTGCGGCATGTGAACTCTTAGTTGCGGCATGTGGGATCTAGTTCCCTGACCAGGGATCGAACCTGGGCCCCCTGCACTGGGAGCATGGAGTCTTAGCCACTGGACCACCAGGGAAGTGCAAGATGGCTTAAGAATATTAATAACTATAAGTATGGAAAACTAATCTAGGGGAAAAACAACTTCCAATCTCCTTGACCAATTATTAATATTTTTCTAATCTATGGGATAATATTTGGACCTCTGATAGAATTCTTAAATGAGTAAATTGGTTTTTATTGCTATTAAAGACCACTGGTGATTAATTGGCAAACTAGTATTTTATTGAGGACACAGAAGCTTTTAGAACCCAACAAAGTTCACTATTTTTGGCTGTATTACTGAGTGAATTTAGATAGTAAAGCAGATTTGACTTACTGGTTTACAATCTACTTTGCTGGACTTTCAAGGATGTTTGATTTTTAGTATTATATATTTACAAAATGAAAATTATGTTTGTGCTTCGGGCAAATATACAGAAAGCGATATTTTTTCTTAAATTCAGGCAGAGCATAATTTATTCTATTGAAAGGTGCTGGAAAGCAATTTAACATATTTGAAATATATAATGTAGTATATGATTAGATGTGAGATGTTTAGCATTATTTCATAGTCTCACAAGCATCTTCCATAGTTGAGATGATTACCATTTCCAGAACTTCTGCTTGATTCACTTGCTTTTGATGCACACTTTTTGTTTCAAATATAAAAAATTCTAAAATTCTTAAAAGTTTACAAATATGTGTGGATGCAAAACACTACAAGCCCTATATTCCATTTGTTAGTAATTCTGACTTTCTTCTTTGCATTTTATAAGTTTTGAGACTGTCAGGCCTGCCTTTATTTTCTTTAGGTGTTAAAGAGTGGAATTCTATTCTTCAGACTGTAGTTCTTTCGAAAGCAAGCGAGGAAAACATGCTCATTCTTCCTAAACACTGCAAAAAAGCATTAGTATACTGTGTTATTACTAATAGAGAAGACTTGTAAGATACCAGGATCACAGTGATTGAAGCCATGACTGATGAAAGTAACCTGTTAACCTCTCACCTTAATTCTGATTGGTTATATACCTGTGTGGTCTCGATGCTAATATTTTAAGTGACAATTCAATTTTCTGAAAGGTGATGGAGGTATTGATTTAGTTACTCTACAATGCTGTAATATGGTAAAAGTGAAGAGTAATTGTATCCCCACCAACTCCTCTACACATGTAACACCCACTCTTCCCCTCAGGATCTTTTGTGTTTTATTACATGAAACCTGATTCATGAATGACTGTGTGCACCAGTGTCAGTCCACATATTAAATATTAGTGAAGCTTAATTCCTCTTTTGCAGATGAAAAATTAGTAGAATTTCTAGTATTTTCTTCCCATAATCCACTGGATCATCTTGCCTGCTTGTACAACCTACTTTTGAGACTACTGGCAACTGAAATAAAGCGTGCTTTTGGTACGTAGTGGTCCATGGTTTCTCTACCACCCCTGTCAAACAACTGAAAAAAAGAAATGGAGAAATGGATTTTCTTTTAAGCCATGTCACCATGGCAATATATTTTGAAAACTTTTGCCTCAACAGCTCATCATAACATATAACATACACACATATGAAAATAGTTCTATTTGTATGTTCAAATGGAAATGTAAGCCCTGGTAAGTAAAATTACCCAACACTAGTAAGAAAGTTTAAAATCACTTTCTAGTATAGCTGATATTTATTTTCATTTGAAACTCTGATTGCAAATACTATTTATTCAAAATTCAAATCTTGATTCTTACTTTCCTTTTTAGATTGACCTTTTATGTTAGCTATTTGGTGCTACTGGGTCAATAATTTGGCCTGATTATGTACTATGAAGTTTAAGCTTTGTCACAAATCAGGTCAGGCCTTTTTGTATATCAGACTGACTGAAAAGGATAGTTCACCAAGACTGTACACAAAGCTTACTATTCAGTTTAGCTGAGATAATTTGTTGCCCTTTGTTGCCGAAGTCCCTTTAATCAAGGATACAAGGATATAAACAAGGCCCCATCTAGTGGTATCTTGAAAAAAAGCAGGTAAAGCTGAAAAAAGGGGGGAAAAAAAAGGCTCCATGTCACAATCTGCCTGTAAAATGAGCTACTAGTTATTTCCCTGAAACCCTAGTCAGGAGGGTTAGTATGTGTGAAATTGTTAAAAGTGAAGTGCCTGAGTCACAGTGATCCTCGATCACTGGAGAATTTATTTAAAATAAAGAGAATCACTCAGGAAACATATTCATATGTAGAGTCTTAGGCTCTGGGCTAAAGAATCTGATTTAGCACCCACCTTAATAGAGATTCCACTTTGAGAAAGACTTCTCAAAGTACATTAGGCATATTGTAGCTGAGCCCTTTTTCCTGCCTACTAATATAGAAGAATGGCTGCACAATCGAGGTAGCAACAAACAATTTAGAGATCAAAAAACTTCATAGATTAGTGATAGGGGACCCAAGATTTAGAAGGGCTATAGAGATACCTGGCCTAGCCTTCCTCTCAAAGAAGTTTAAGCTGTTAGCCAAGACAGAAGGCTGACTTAGTTTTTATTATGACTTCTATTTTTAAGAATCTTCTGTAGTAAACTATTCTAATACAGTTTTTCAGATTTTTCCCCCCTCTCTTACAAAAGAAAGAGTTTGGCCTAAATATTCCCCAAGTATTTTTTTGGCACTAAGCTTTCACAGTTCTCTCTCCTCTCCTATACCTATAATCTAAATGTGAAAGTAAACCTGTTTGTCTTAATTAATTGATATAGTAAATATAATTCTATACTTTATTAAAGAATTAAATTTTAATGGCTTTGGTCTCTGATCTTATTATGTTAATAGGAGACAAGGGAGATATTAGGAAATAAACTAACACTTATTGGGAACTTGCTAGGCTTTTTATATACAGAGAAAATTAATGCACTGATACAACCACCTTATGAAGTAATAAGTAGTCTCTCTACAATAGAGGAAGTGAGGCTCGAAGTGGTTAACTGCTGTCTAGGATCACACAGCTAGTACGTTAAAGAGAGTATCTGGATTTCGGTTCGAATTCGAAGTGCATGCTATTTCTACATGTGCTGCTTCCTACTAAAATCTATAGATAGCCTTCCAATAGTCAATTATATTAACCTTTTCTCAAACTAAAATATCTTTGACCAGAACTGCTGAGAAGGAGGAAAAGGAAAGTATCTTATGGGTACTCTTCTGCCCTTATTTAGACATGTATGTCCAAAATACAACAGGATGATGTGTGAAACAGAGTAATGGAGAAAATAAAGAAACTGTATAATGTGCCATTGACTACATGACAACACTGCTTGTGGACATTTTATTCACTTTAAAATAAATATTGTGCTATAAAACTGTCCGGAACTAAAATCTGTAGTATATAGTAGGCAAGTACAAAGGATAGCCAGCACAGTGTGTTTTGTTAAGATAAATCATTCTAAATCGAAAGAGAAGAATCACCGACTGTCTATACCAGGTACATATTTTTTGGGGAAACACACTCATATCAAGGAGAAAGAAACAGATAAAAGTTCTGAGAGAGAAGCAATCTATTGTAAATAAGAGTTTCTTGAGATTAACAGAGGAGAAGAAAACTTATATGTGAGGCTTTACTGTGTGTCCAGTTTCTAGTTTAATACCTGGTAGAGAGCGGTTGCTAAATAGAAATTTGTTGAAAGGATTTCAGGCACTAGAAATTACATATTTAACACAGTCTCTCATTTAAACAACCTCCTGTCAATTTCTTTCTTCATTATCCTTACTTTATTAGCTAGTGTATATACTATAATTTACATAATAAATCTATTATTTAAAAACTTTCAATAGGTACAATGATTATGACATTTCATTAGGATGGACTCTAAATTGCTTGGACAGGATTTATTTTGGAATCACATTATCCAAGCAAAGAAAAACACACAATCAGTTCATAAGACACAACAAAAATGAAAAAGGTGAAACAAAACGTCTGCCTTAGAAGTTTATCAATAACCTCTTATGTACACATACATATTCACAAAGTGGTTGAGAGTCCTTTTATACAATCCTTTAGATGCAGTCCAATGACTGAGAGCTCTATAATGGGACATATGGTCAGACAAATCATCATGACTTCCAATGATCTTTTTTTTCCCCTGAACTTTGTTACCCTTTAGTTGGGGAGAGAAAGAAGTCCATTTTCGTCTGCTGTATCTAAGATTTTACAGATCACTGGAGATTCAACCTAAAGAACAACAACAATAAAACCATTAAAAACCTGCTAAGCTGAATACTTTATTCAGTATTTTTCTGCTGAATGAATACCTATAAATTTGATAAATGTATACGAGTCCTTGTTTTGGATAAACCATACAATGTTATTTCTACAAATTGAGCTTTTTAGAAAACATTTAGTCATCCAAATAAAATACCAGATAGGTAGAGAAGGTATTTTTATCTTTAAGTAAAAGAGATGAGAAAAGAAGTAAAGGACAAGAATGAGAGAGAAATACATAGCTAGGTCTTATATAACAAAAAAGTAGCAGAATATGGCAACATAATAAGTTGTACAATTCAGGAAAAGGTAAAAAAAAAATACAATCCAAAAATGGGCCAGGTGTTAAAATGATCAGATTTAAGATAACTATAATAAATATAATGAAGGAAATAGTGGAAAAGGTAGACAACATGTGTGAATAGATGGGGGATTTTAGCAGAAATGAAGCCATAAAAAAGAACCAAATGGAAATATTAGAAATGAAAAATACATCAGATACAAATTCATTCAAAGAGGTGGACAGGACACAGCAGAGGAAAGAATCAATGAACTTGAAGACAATTCAATAGAAATGACATGACCTAAATTGAAACAAAGAAGGTAAGAATAAAATAAAGGGCCTGAGATTTGGGGACAACTTCAAACTAACATGTTTAATCAGAGTCCCAGAAATAGAAAAAAGGTGGGGCAGAAGAAATCTTTGAAAAGATGATGGCCAAAATTTTTCCAAACCTAATGAATTATATCAACCCACAAACCTGAGAAGCTCAGTGAACTCCAACCAGGATAAATAACAAGGAAAACCACCCTTACGCATCGCATAACCAAAGGTAGAACCATATTTCTAGAAGGAAGTAGAAGATAATACCTTCATGACTTTGGGGTGGCAAAATTTCTTAAAACAAAAAAATCATTAGCAATAAAATGGGAAAAAAATTGATAAAATGAACTTCATCAAATAAACTTTTGCTCATCAAAAGACAGTAAGAAAAAAGAATAGTCAAGACATCAGGGGAAAAATCTGCAATTAAAATAGAAAAAAACTCATGTCCATTATATATTTGAACTCCTAGAAATAAATAATAATAAGACAGACAACACCAACAAAAATGGGTAAAAGACTGAGAAAGACTCTCTCCTTGACCAAATAGTAAGGCTCCCCTGAGCCCTCATTTTGACTAGGCCTCTTTTTGTTCCTGGGCCTGCCAAGTCCAGTTGCAGCAGTAATTCTGATAAGTCAGTTTAGAGAGAATCCCTCACTCTGAATATCTAATCACCCTCCATATCTGATCAAATTCCTCCTCTCTCACTTTTGATATCTGATCTTCCTGGCCAGCCTTCAGCAATAATTCTGTTAAGTCAGTTTAGCAAGAATCCCCTACCCCCGATGTCTCCTTTTAGTAATTTGCCATACAATGACTACTCCCCAACACCCCATTTCTGCTTGTTGACTATGTATCCCTGGCTGTCTTTGCTGTATTTGGAGATGAGCTGTAATTCTGTTAAGTCAGTTTAGCAAGAATCCCCTACCCCCGATGTCTCCTTTTAGTAATTTGCCATACCATGACTACTCCCCAACACCCCATTTCTGCTTGTTGACTATGTATCCCTGGCTGTCTTTGCTGTATTTGGAGATGAGCTGACTCTCTCTCCCCTATTATGATAGTCTTGACACTTGTGGCAACAGTCCTGAATAAAGTCTTCCTTACTGTTTTTGTATCAGAATAATTTTTTCTTTAAAAAGACTTGGCCAGACACTTCACCAAAGAAGGTATACAGATGAATAATCACATGAAAAGGTTTCAACAACACTTTTCATATGGGAAATGCAAATTAAAATCACTAAAATGGCTAAAATAAAAAAGACTGACAACACCAAATATTGGTAAGGATGTGGAGCAATTGGGCTCTCATATATTGCTGGCAGGAGTAAAATGATGAAAACAAAGGCTGAGTCTAAAAGACATGCTTTGTCAAAGAGGCCAGGCATAAAACATTATAGACTATATGATCCCATTCATATGGAATCAAAAAAGAGGTAAAACTGATCTATGGTATCAGAAAATAGAAAGGAGTATCTTTGGGAATTGAGGGGTATTGACAGGAAAGGGGTATAAGAAAATTTTCTGCAGTGATAGATACCTTGTTTTGGGTAATAGTTAAATGGGTATATAAAACTGTCAAAACCCATCAGACTCAACACTTAAGAACTTTGCATTTTACTTTATGTAAATTATACCTCAATTAAAAAATGTCAATTTTTACAAGTAGTATGAAGGCTATATTAAACTTTGGATACTACCGAAGGTCCTTTCTAGACTTAATGCTAAAAATTAAAATGTGGCCCCAAACTGAATTCCTGAGTATCAGTTTTTCACTTACCCCAAGGATATACTGACAGGAGTGAGGCTCTAGCATATATACAGTAACAGCATGAGGAGAATCTGATTCTTTACACCTAAAACAGAGAGTACTTTAAGGCACTGTCCAAACGATACAAAATTATTTTAAATTGTTTTCCTCTCAAGGATAAAAATGCCTTGTAAGTGGTTCTGTATAATTTAATAAATAATTGAAATAATTTGATAATAACTTATAAATAAATAACAATTATGATTTTACTATTTTATAATAAAACAGTATTTTATGACAAATCCATAAATTATTATGAATAAATATAATTATCCATAATTATATATTTATATAATCTTTTGTCCATAGGAAGCAGACTAAAGAGAAAGGCATAAAGCATGATTTGATGGTCTAACTTACTTTAGTTTTACAGTCACCTGTCTTGGTTTGTCAGTTATATCACAAATATCTCCATTCCCATAAAAATGTGACACCATCCTGAATCAGAAAAACACACAAGCTTTATTAAACTAAAACTTCACTCATTCAGAGTAATTGTAATGGGTAGGGTGAGAAGATGGTTACAGGGATCAGTTTTGCATTAGTTAAAAAAAAAATCTGACTATAAAATACTCCTTAAAAATACATATTTTTAAGGTTATGTCACAAAGAAAGTCTTTCAGCTTCTATAAATAATACAAAGTTGAGATACCTCTTAGTGGTTTAATTAATAAGAATGATCTTTAACTTGCACATAATTTATTTGTATACAAATAGTTAAGGTTAAATTGCTTTTAAAAGTTTTCTTTTAAAGCTAACCATTTCCCCAGCCCTGTATATTGTTTCCTTTGTGGAACAGTTTCCCTGTCTTCCCATCCTCCATTCAGCTCCACTCATTAAAATACTGTAATGCAGGTATACAAAGGTAAAGCCTAAGCTAAGCTATAAATTCCAAAGAGCAGGAACCAAAGACAAGTTTTAATTTTGCTAGCCTCACACTCCTATGCTTCAATATTTGTTGCACATGATACCATGAGCTATTTTCACTTGAAACATATAAACATTTAAAAAACTGATCCGTTTAGTATATTAATACTTAAATACCTATCTCTTAATTTTGCTAATTTTGATTTTGGTCAGTCCAATAAGTCGGCACATTCTGAAAACAGACTCTCTCAATACCATCTATGCTAGGAAGGACAAAGTTAACATCTGAGAAGGAAAAAGAATGAATAATTTAAAATTCACTGGGTAATGGACTATAAGAAAAGCTAAAGTTTAGTTATTCTTGGGAAAGAAGAGATTAATTTACTTCTGCTATAACAAGATAAACCTAATAGCCCAAAAGAGATGTGAGGTAGTTCTTCAAAAAACCATTGTTTAACAATTTTCAACCATTACCCCACTTTAAGTAACAAAGGGAAATGCTGGAGTATATTTAAATAGAGTTAAGTAACTTAAAGTGGTAGCGATTACACATGAAGGGGGCAAATGTTTATAACAGCCTTAGACCTAATACCTGGAATTGTACCAGTGTTACTAGCACCACCACCACTCTCATTACTATACACCACCACCACTGTCAAAGGCAGCAGCCAAAGTTTATTTCATACAATTGCCAGGCACTACACTTTACATGAATTACCTCATTTAAATGTCATAACAATTCTCTGAGGCAAATACTACTAGACAATTCTCTGAGGCAAATACTACTAGACAAGAAAAGTGAGGCTTACGAAGATTACATAATTTGCCCAAGGTAGTAAGTGAATCGCCAGTATTTGAATACAGGGTATCTGACTTCAGAAACTGTGCTCTTAACTATTACACTATGTTGTTCCCTCTAGAAAAGAAAACTAACTTAAAAAATGTCCCTGAGAAAAGCTGACCAGATGTTTTACTTTAAATTTATGTTTTTCAATATCCTGAGTTTTAAATATTCTAAGATCTAAAGGCAAATAAAGTTAATATTTACCTGACTGTCTGGGTACCATCGTCTTGAAGGTGATAGGCTCTAGCAGTATTCTTCTTAGCCCATTCAATATGTTCTTCTTGGTTCCATGTCCCCACAACCACAGAGATTTTCCCACTATCCTTGTCCTAATATATAAAAACATATTTGTGACAATGCATGCTTGACATCAAGATGACATTTATGCTGATGGCTTACAAGCTACAGATCTTATCCTCATCTGCACACTGGATATCTATGTTTAGACGTGATAATGTTAGTCAAACTTCTCAATTAGTAGAAATTTGAGCTCATTATTCTTTACTCCTTGTTTCTCTGAATTATGAAACTAGTACTTTCTAGTCAGGTTAGGTCCTGATGTCGTTTTTTGTTTGTTTGTTTGTTTTTGCGGTACGCGGGCCTGTCACTGTTGTGGCCTCTCCCGTCGCGGAGCACAGGCTCCGGTCGCGCAGGCTCAGCGGCCATGGCTCACGGGCCCAGCCGCTCCGCGGCATGTGGGATCTTCCCAGACCAGGGCACGAACCCGTATCCCCTGCATCGGCAGGCGGACTCTCAACCACTGTGCCACCAGAGAAGCCCCTGATGTAGTTATTTTTGACTCTTCTATTTCCTTTCTCTCCTACATTTATCAGTCCTGTCAATTATTTTCCTGGAAATGTTCTTGGCTTCACTCTTTCTCTACATGTCCATTGCCAACATCTCACCCCCAACTAAGAGTTTAATCTCTCATACCTAGATAATATAACCACATACTACTGTGATTCTTACTTAAATATTTGGCCTCTATCTCTTACCCTGTAGCCACACTGAACCTATCTTCATGCTACTCTTTAAAATGCAAACCTTCAAGTTATACTAGTTTTCACACTACTCATTTGACACGATGCACTATATATTGTCCTGTATGTGGACTTCCTTCTCTCTCATTTTCCTTCCGTTCCTTTTCCTTCCTTTTCTTCTTTATATTTTATGCCAGGGACCATGCTGGGCACGAGTATACATATGATTAGTAGAACTAAAAACACTTAGAGGCAAAGGAAACAGCCACAGCCACTGCTACAGTGGAGCTTATTGCCTAGTGGGAGAGCCATTAAACATTCTTTTAGCAACTACACTGTAAATTTCTAGAGAGACAGGGATTAGAGCTGCACAGTGAATCAAGAGGTTGGATATGGAACAAGAGTGCCTGGGTTTGAATTTTAGTTTCACCATTTACTACCTATGTGATTTTAGGCAAGTTACTAAATCTTTGCTTCAGTTTCCTCTCTTACAACTGTTACGAGCATTAAATGAGTTGATATTTGTAAAGTACTTAGAACAATGCCTGGTATACAGTAAGCACTATATTTGTTAGCTACTATTATTTTTCTGTCTCCCAAAACTCCTACCAGAGTTCTTCAAGAAGTTCTAGGGACTTCCCTGGTGGTCCAGTAGTCAAGTGCTCCCAATGCAGGGGGCCCCTGTTCGACCCCTGGTCAGGGAACTAGATCCCACATGCAACAACTAAGAGCCCGCAGCCTGCAACTAAAGATCCCACATGCAGCAATGAAGATCCCGCATGCTGCAACTAAAACCCGGCGCAACCAAATAAATTTAAACAAAAAGAAAAAGAAAAAAAAAGTTCTAGGTTACATGACCTTGACTAAAATAAGTTTGATAAAACCTAGTGTTCGCAAGTGTATACGAAAACAGCCATTGTTAATGGAAATGTAAACTGGTCCAACCCTTTGGAAAGCAATTATTCAGTATGCATACATTTTGACCTAGCAAGTACATTTCTAGAAATGTGCCCTATGAATATACTTGCAAAAGTTCACAAACACAACTATTTAAAAATGCTCACTAAGATGCTGTCACAGCAAAAACTGGAAACAACTCAAAGGCTCATCAATACACGTCTGGCTAAATATACTGTGGGTAGAGACATAATCCTCTGAACCTGCTGAAAAAAATAAGATCAGTTGTTGCTGGCATGGAAAGATCTCCAAGATACTAGGTGAAAAGAAAAAGTGCTGAGCAGTGCATTTAGTATATCCCTTTTGTATAAATAAAAGGGTTATATCAACATTTACATATAGGCATTTTGTTCCCTTCTGGTGGGTTAGCTAAGAAAAAGTTAACAGCTGTTACTTTTTTAAAAAATTTATTTATTTTTTAAAATTTATTATTACTTATTTATTTATTTTCTGAACCCCCTCCCTCCCCCCGGCCTGAGTGAGTCAGAGTCCCCGAATCAGCTGCTCCTTTTTTTTTCTTTTTTGAATTTTATTTTTTTATGCAGCAGGTCCTTATTAGTCATCCATTTTATACACAAGAGTGTATACATGTCAATCCCAATAGCCCAATTCATCACCACCACCCCTGCCACTTTACCCCCTTGGTGTCCATAAATTTGTTCTATACATCTGTGTCTCAATTTCTGCCCTGCAAACCAGTTCATCTGTAACATTTTTCTAGGTCCCACATATATGCGTTAATATACGATACTTTTCTCTTTCTGACTTACTTCACTCTGTATGACAGTCTCTAGATCCATCCACGTCTCTACAAATGACGCAATTTCGTTCCTTTTTATGGCTGAGTAATATTCCATTGTATATATGTACCACATCTTCTTTATCCATTCGTCTGTAGGTGGGCACTTAGGTTGCTTCCATGACCTGGTTATTCTACATAGTGCTGCAATGAACATTGGGGTGCATGTGTCTTTTTGAATTATGGTTTTCTCTGGGTATATGCCCAGTAGTGGGATTGCTGGATCATATGGTAATTCTTAGCTTTTTAAGGAACCTCCATACTGTTCTCCATAGTGGCTGTATCAATTTATATTCCCACCAACAGTGCAAGAGGGTTCCCTTTTCTCCACACCCTCTCCAGCATTTATTGTTTTTAGATTTTGTGATGGTGCCCATTCTAACTGGTGTGAGGTGATACCTCATTGTAGTTTTGATTTGCATTTCTCTAATAATTAGTGATGTTGAGCAGCTTTTCATGTGCTTCTTGGCCATCTGTATGTCTTTTTTGGAGAAATGTCTATTTAGGTCTTCTGCCCATTTTTAGGTTGGGTTGTTTGTTTTTTTAATATTGAGCTGCAGGAGCTGTTTATATATTTTGGAGATTAATCCTTTGCCCGTTGATTCGTTTGCAAATATTTTCTCCCATTCTGAGGGTTGTCTTTTTGTCTTGTTTATGGTTTCCTTTGCTGTGCAAAAGCTTTGAAGTTTCATTTGGTCCCATTTGTTTATTTTTGTTTTTATTTCCATTACTCTAGGAGGTGGATCAAAAAAGATCTTGCTGTGATTTATGTCAAAGAGTGTTCTTCCTGTTTTCCTCTAAGAGTTTTACAGTGTCCGGTCTTACATTTAGGTCTCTAATCCATTTTGAGTTTATTTTTGTGTATGGTGTTAGGGAGTGTTCTAATTTCATTTTTTTACATGTAGCTGTCCAGTTTTCCCAGCACTACTTATGAAGAAACTGTCTTTTCTGCATTGTATATCCTTGCCTCCTTTGTCATAGATTAGTTGACCATAGGTACGTGGGTTTACCTCTAGGCTTTCTATCCTGTTCCACTGATACATTTCTGTTTTTGTGCCAGTACCATATTGTCTTGATTACTGTAGCTTTGTAGTATAGTCTGAAGTCAGGGAGCCTGATTCCTCCAGCTCTGTTTTTCTTTCTCAAGATTGCTTTGGCTATTCAGAGTCTTTTGTGTTTCCATACAAATTGTCAAATTTTTGTTCTAGTTCTGTGAAAAATGCCATTGGTAGTTTGATAGGGATTGCACTGAATCTGTAGATTGCTTTGGGTAGTATAGTCATTTCCACAATGTTGATCTTCCAATCCAAGAACATGGTATATCTCTCCATCTGTTGGTATCATCTTTAATTTCTTTCATCAGTGTCTTATAGTTTTCTGCATACAGGTCTTTTGTCTCCTTAGGTAGATTTATCCCTAGGTATTTTACTCTTTTCATTGCAGTGGTAAATGGGAGTGTTTCCTTAATTTCTCTTTCAGATTTTTCATCATTAGTGTATAGGAATGCAAGAGATTTCCGTACATTAATGTTGTATCCTGCTACTTTACCAAATTCATTGATGAGCTCTAGTAGTTTTCTGGTAGCATCTTTAGGATTCTCTATGTATCGTATCATGTCATCTGCATACAGTGACAGTTTTACTTCTTTTCTGAAGTGGATTCCTTTTATTTCTTTTTCATCTCTGATTGCTGTGGCTGAACCTTCCAAAACTATGTTGAATAATAGTGGTGAGAGTGGGCAACCTTGTCTTGTTCCTGATCTTAGTGGAAATGGTTTCAATTTTTCACCATTGAGAATGATGTTGGCTGTGGGTTTGTCATATATGGCCTTTATTATGTTGAGGTAAGTTCCCTCTGTGCCTACTTTCTGAAGCGTTTTTATCATAAATGGGTGTTGAATTTTGTCGAAAGCTTTTTTTGCATCTATTGAGATGATCATATGGTTTTTCTCCTTCAGTTTGTTTTTATTTTTGGCTGTGTTGTGTCTTTGTTGCTGCACACGGGGTTTCTCTAGTTGCGGCGAGTGGTGGCTACTCTTTGTTGTGGTGCCCGGGTTTCTCACCGTGGTAGCTTCTTTTGTTGTGGAGCACAGGTTCTAGGCACGTGGGCTTCAGAAGTTGTGGCATGCCAGCTCAGTAGTTGTGGCTTGTAGGCTCTAGAGCTCAGGCTCATTAGCTGTGGTGCACAGGCTTAGTTGCTCTGTGGCACGTAGGATCTTCCTGGACAAGGGCTCGAACCAGAGTCCCCTGCACTGGCAGGCAGATTATTAAGCACTGTGCCACCAGGGAAGCCCCAGCTGTTACTTTTGAAAAATGGGACAACAGTGGAGGAAAATTTTATTTTCATTCTATATTTCTGGCATATATTCCTTTAATTATATGAAAAAAAGCCACTGGGTATTATCTGGGCTGTACTTAGATGACACTTTTTTTTTGTATTAATAAAAAAATTAAGTAAAACATCCAAGCAGCAAGAATAAATGGAAAGCATAGTAAAATGGAATATCTCAGGCTTAAGTGAAGAATAAAATGTTCTAGTTTACAGACACCTCATAAATTCGGAGTGATTTACTTGTGGAAAGTGAGTTGATCTTTCCCATTATGATCCATCTTGAAATTTAAGATCAGCTCAAAACATCTCAAGAAGGCAAATACAGTATTTCCTAATTACCCATTGTTATTTATTTGGGGGAATAAAAAGAGCCTTTTAAAACAGATCAATATTTATTCATGTTTGTTTTCCATGTCTAGTAGTTTACCTTACTAAACAAACTACAACAATGACAAAACTACTGGGGCTTGAATTTCAGAATTTAAGCAGCTTTGGCTCAAGTGTAGGAGAATACTGATTTATGAAATTATGAATAAAGAGCCAGTGCATTTAATCTTAAAACTTATTTTAAGCTTAGATGATATGGTACCTTCTTTTAGTTGAGAAACCTGCTGTATTTATCCTATTTTACTAACTCTAGTGATATACTATCTTACCATTCACTTAATTTAACGATGAGTTATAACAATGACTAATTTCTTGGTCAAAGCTAAAGAGGTTAGTCACTGTAGTTTATTATTCCTCCAGGCTAACAGTAATACAAGAATCTGAGTAGTTAATAAATAACGTTACCTTAAGATGATTGACTTAGTCTTAACTGACACCAAGTTTTCCATTTTCCAGAATTTAGAGACACTTTGATGAATATTTCCATATTAAAATCATCTTATAATTAAAAGTAACACCAACCCCCACCCCTTTTTTTTCCACAAAAGATTTTTGAAACTTTAATCCGCCTAGTGGTAGAGTGATATAAACGCTGTTCTATACCTCATGGTATTGATGTACATGTTTGCCATAGCAGAATTCATATTTCCACCAACCAACACCCTACAGGAAAGGAAACAGATCAAGTTATGGTACAGAGAAAGGCACATTGGGGTCTGTCTCAATACTGCCGCATGATAGTGATTGACATACATATAATTAAAAAAAACTGTACTAGCAATAATATGGTTGAAAATCAAAATTAAAAATTACTGATAAACTTTAAAAAATAGACATTACTAGAGAATAATTGCTGTACCACCCTGGTAAAATAAAGTAAAATGAAAATTCCACTTATAAGTGTATTTCCCACTGGAGTTCTTAGGGGCAAAATTTAACCTTTGTAGATATTAGGTCAAATTTTAAATGTGATTGCTACATAACCAAAATGTTGGCTACACAATCATTGATGCCCATTCCAGCAATTAGCCAGAATCACATATGAAGTACTTAAGTATATATATTTTTGTCAAGTAAACATCAAGTTTTAGCCTGTGAGTAAAGAGAATATAATGGCTATGCATTGGATTATAATTAGATGCAGAGAGAAAATGTCCATTGGGAAGCTTCCAGAATCCTGCCATTTCTCTATAGACAAAAAATCTTTTTCAGTGCTACTAATGCCCCTTGATAAATAACACACAAGTGAAAGCTGTAAGAATAAATACTTAAACTGATGGTTCACTTCTCACCCCGTGAAAGCAGTAGGAACCACTAAGGAACTCTTTTATGAGTTGGTCATCTGTCAGTTTGGATATGTGGGTTGTTCCAACTGTGAGCATTGGCTGAGAACCAACAGCAATGGGTTTGTGGATTGCTGGAAATCTCTCTTCCTTAGTTGATTGCATATCTTCCTAAAATTAAATAAACATATGTTTAAGGGCTTCTTTGCCACACAATTTTTTTCAGTATGACTTAAATTATTATTTTTAAACTTCAGAAAATTTGGAAAAAATGTCCACTCATTTTTTTTTAATTAATTAATTTAGTTTTGGCTGCATCAGGTCTTTGTTGCTGCATGTGGGCTTTCGCTAGTTGTGGCGAGCGGGGGCTACTCTTCATTGTGGCACGCGGGCTTCTCATTATGGTGGCTTCTCTTGTTGTGGAGCACGGGCTCTAGGCGCACGGCCTTAGTAGTTGTGGTACGTGGTCTTAGTTGCTCTACGGCATGTGGGATCTTCCTGGACCAGGGCTTGAACCCTGTCCCCTGCATTGGCAGGTGGATTCTTAACCACTGCACCACCAGGTAAGTCCCTGTCCACTCATTTTTAATGTGTTTTAAGAAAATGAATTTTGCAACACTTAATAGCATAGAGAAAGCTCTAGGCAAATGTTAGTTCCATTTACCAGTTAGGGGCACGGTGACCCATAGAGGGATAATTTCCATTTCACATATTTTGTCTCATATTTTTATTAAGTACTTTGCTACATGTTAGATTTTGTGTTTCTACATTTAGTGTTGGAAATGTGATTACTATGGGTAAAGAAAGGATAACAAGCAGGCTAATAAAGAGCTGAGTGGGACAAATATGAATATTAGTTATAATTACTCAAATGTAGCAGGACCTGGTTGTTGCCCTGGAGGAAACTGCAGTTTAATAAAGAAAGGGTAGAGGGAAAAGCAGTTTCACAGAGGTAGGGGTGATTCAAGTAGACTTTGACAAAGAACTGAAACACGAAGACTTCACAAAGAGAAAGCCCTTGATTAATTCATGAAACATTAATAATTTGTGACTTGCGTGAATGTCTGTGTATGTGTTTTGTGTGCGTGCATATGCATGTGAACCTGAAGAAGAGGTAAGAGCAAAGATGTGTGGTATGGTATGATATTTAAAACCAGAGAGAAGCAGGCACTACAGATTGAAAACTATGTAATGCTAAGAAGTTTGGACATTATCTTTTAGGTTTTAGGCAAAGATATGGTATGATCAGATTTTTAAGTAATTACTTTAGCATGGGCAGGGAAGAAGGAATGGTAAGAACAGATCTGGAGGTGGAGAGTCAAGTTAGGAGCTGCAATTACCCAGGCCACAGACAAAGTGAATCTAACATAAGGGAGTGACACAGTAAGCAGAGAGGAAATGAATCCAGACCAGAACTGAAGAAGTGGGTGTACCAACTAACTGAATAAAATAATTTAAAAAAATTAAACAGTAAAATGTATAGACTCCTTTTTCACCCGCTGTAGTTGCCATTGACCAATTGTGGTCCTTTTCTTCTTTTTCAGCTTGTAGGATTTACTGGGTGGTTACTCTGGAAACCAATGACCTTATCCTCTCTCTCCTCCAATACTAAGAACAAAGATTGGCAAGATGGCCTCTTGTTTTTTGAAAGAACCTTGAATTTTACATATAACTCTTTCTATATTCAGAGTCTACTACTATGCTCCTGACAGTATTTTAAGTATGGAGTATTAAAAATGAAGTACCGACCCTATTCTTCTGTTTTTTTCTTTTGCTCTACCCAAGAATCTTACATCAAACTTATGGGGTCTTCAACAATTACAACAGTAACAGTCCTGAGATCAATTTTAAGTAACTTTGTGAATCAGCTATAAATCTTCTAGTAGAAGATGTATTTTGTAATGTAGTACTTGACCACGTAAGACACTGGGACACTGATACCCATAAAAATGATCATCTAAAGCAAAAAAAAAAAAAAAAAAAAAAAAAGCAGCAGACATAGTTACTACTCATAAGGAGCTAAGGTTCACTAGACTAAAGTAATTACTTACAATATATGAGACCTATAGTAAGGTTAGTGAACAAAAGAATAATAACGCATAGTGAAACCTGCAGATGAGAAAAGGGGAAGAGGTAGGAAGAAAAGAAGAATGACAATTTATTATTCCTTCTTGTGGACAGAACATCTACTTTCATTTTTAAGGAAAACTACTCCAATAAAAGCAAGATGATAGTAGTTTTTGTAGCAGGGTTTGGAAATTCATAAAATAGATTTTTAATAAATCCAGTAATTTCCAAATTAATTTAATGTAATAACACAGGTGGAACATCAAACCAAAATTCTAATAGCCATATATGTATTGTGTTTAAAAAAGAAAAAAAAATCCTTTATGGTAAAGCTTGATTCACACTTAAAAGGCAAACCATATGCCAAATATCAACATTTTTAAAGTTATGTGTAATAAACTAAGTTTCTAAAAAATTATTCTGAAGGATGATCAGTTTTAAGTAATCACTCATCCTACAGTATTAGCTAAGATTTTCATGTACTCTAAAGATGCTAAGTATTTAGAAAGCATTATCATCAGTGGCTTTATTTTTAATAAATTTATTTATTTGGCTGCATTGGGTCTTCATTGCTGTGCGTGGGCTTTCTCTAGTTGTGTTGAGTGGGGGCTACTATTCATTGCAGTGTGCGGGCTTCTCATTGCGGTGGCTTCTCTTATTGCGGAGCATGGGCTCTAGGCGTGCAAGCTTCAGTAGTTGTGGCAAGAGGGCTCAGTAGTTGTGGCACACGGGCTTAGTTGCTCTATGGCATGTGGGATCTTCCCAGACCAGGGCTCACACCCGTGTCGCCCACACTGGCAGGCGGATTCTTAACCACTGCAACACCAGGGAAGCGCATCATCTGTAGCTCTTTTTGTTTTTTCTTTTTTTTAAAATTTGTTTTATACAGCAGGTGCTTATTAGTCATCAATTTTATACTCATCAGTGTATACATGTCAATCCCAATCGCCCAATTCATCACACCACCACCCCCAACTCCCCCCCGCCGCTTTCCCCTCTTGGTGTCCATATGTTTGTTCTCTACATCTGTGTCTCTATTTCTGCCCTGCAAACCAGTTCATCTGTAACATTTTTCTAGGTTCCACACATATGCGTTAATATACGATATTTATTTTTCTCTTTCTGACTTACTTCATTCTGTATGACAGTCTCTAGATCCATCCGCGTCTCAACAAATGATCAAATATCGTTCCTTTTTATGGCTGAGTAATATTCCATTGTATATATGTACCACATCTTTATCCATTCGTCTATCGATGGGCATTTAGGTTGCTTCCATGACCTGGCTATTGAAAATAGTGCTGCAATGAACATTGGGGTGCATGTGTCTTTTTGAATTATGGTTTTCTCTGGGTATATGCCCAGTAGTGGGATTGCTGGATCATATGGTAATTTTATTTTTAGTTTTTAAGGAACTTCCATACTGTTCTCCATAGTGGCTGTATCAACTAACATTCCCACCAACAGTGCAAGAGGGTTCCCTTTTCTCCACACCCTCTCCAGCATTTGTTGCTTGTAGATTTTCTGATGATGCCCATTCTAACTGGTATGAGGTGACTGTAGTTTAGATTTGCATTTCCCTAATAATTAGTGATGTTGAGCAGCTTTTCATGTGCTTCTTGGCCATCTGTATGTCTTTTTTGGAGAAATGTCTATTTAGGTCTTCTGCCCATTTTTAGGTTGGGTTGTTTGTTTTTTTAATATTGAGCTGCAGGAGCTGTTTATATATTTTGGAGATTAATCCTTTGCCCGTTGATTCGTTTGCAAATATTTTCTCCCATTCTGAGGGTTGTCTTTTTGTCTTGTTTATGGTTTCCTTTGCTGTGCAAAAGCTCTGAAGTTTCATTAGGTCTCATTTGTTTTTGTTTTTATTTCCATTACTCTAGGAGGTGGATCAAAAAAGATCTTGCTGTGATTTATGTCAAAGAGTGTTCTTCCTATGTTTTCCTCTAAGAGTTTTACAGTGTCCGGTCTTACATTTAGGTCTCTAATCCATTTTGAGTTTATTTTTGTGTATGGTGTTAGGGAGTTTTCTAATTTCATTCTTTTACATGTAGCCGTCCAGTTTTCCCAGCACCACGTATGGAAGAGACTGTCTTTTCTCTATTGTATATCTTTGCCTCCTTTGTCATAGTCATAGATTAGTTCACTATAGGTGCATAGGTTTACCTCTGGGCTTTCCATCTTGTTCCATTGATCTATGTTCCTGTTTCTGTGCCAGTACCATATTGTCTTGATTACTGTAGCTTTGTAGTATAGTCTGAAGTCAGGGAGTCTGATTCCTCCAGCTCAGTTTTTTTCCCGTAAGACTGCTTTGGCTATTGGGGTCTTTTGTGTCTCCATACAGATTTGAAGATTTTTTGTTCTAGTTCTGTAAAATATGCCATTGGTAATTTGATGGGGATTGCATTGAATCTGTAGATTGCTTTGGGTACTATAGTCATTTTCACAATATTGATTCTTCCAATCCAAGAACATGGTATATCTCTCCATCTGTTTATATCATTTTTAATTTCTTTCATCAGTGTCTTATAATTTTCTGCACACAGGTCTTTTGTCTCCCTAGGTATTTTACTCTTTTTGTTGCAATGGTAAATGCAAGTGTTTCCTTAATTTCTCTTCCAGATGTTTCATCATTAGTGTATAGGAATCCAAGAGATTTCTGCGCATTAATTTTGTGTCCTGTAACTTTACCAAATTCATTGATTAGCTCTAGTAGTTTTCTGCTAACATCTTTAGGGTTCTCTATATATAGTATCATGTCATCTGCAAACAGTGACAGTTATACTTCTTCTTTTCCAATTTGTATTCCTTTTATTTCTTTTTCTTCTCTGATTGCTGTGGCTAGGACTTCCAAAACTATGTTGAATAATAGTGGTGAGAGTGGACATCCTTGTCTTGTTCGTGATCTTAGAGGAAATGCTTTCAGTTTTTCACCATTGAGAATGATGTTTGCTGTGGGTTTGTTGTATATTGCCTTTATTATGTTAAGGTAGGTTCCCTCTCTGCACACTTTCTGGAGAGTTTTTATCATAAATGGGTGTTGAATTTTGTCGAAAGCTTTTTCTGTATCTATTGAGATGATCATATGGTTTTTCTTCTTCAATTTGTTAATATCACAAATTGGCATTTGGATCACACTGATTGATTTGCGTATATTGAAGAATCCTTGCATCCCTGGGATAAATCCCTCTTGATCATGGTGTATGATCCTTTTCATGTGTTGTTGGATTCTGTTTGCTAGTATTTGTTGAGGATTTTTGCATCTATATTCATCAGTGATATTGGCCTCTAATTTTCTTTTTTTGTAGTATCTTTGTCTGGTTTTGGTATCAGAGTGATGGTGGCCTCATAGAATGAGTTTGGGAATGTTCCTTCCTCTGCAATGTTTTGGAAGAGTTTGAGAAGGATGGGTGTTAGCTCTTCTCTACATGTTTGATAGAATTCACCTGTGAAGCAATCTGGTCCTGGACTGTTGTGTGTTGGAAGATTTTTAATCACAGTTTCAATTTCATTACTTGTGATTGGTCTGTTCATATTTCTGTTTCTTCCTGGTTCAGTCTTAGAAGCTTATACCTTTCTAAGAATTTGTCCATTTCTTCCAGGTTGTCCATTTTATTGGCATAGAGTTGCTTGTAGTAGTCTCTTAGGATGCTTTGTATTTCAGCTGTGTCTGTTAAAACTTCTCCTTTTTCATTTCTAATTTTATTGATTTGCATCCTCTCCCTCTTTTTCTTGAATCTGGCTAATGGTTTATCAAGTTCATCTTCTCAAAGAACCAGCTTTTGGTTTTATTGATCTTTGCTATTGTTTTCTTTGTTTCTATTTCATTTATTTCTGCTCTGATCTTTATGATTTCTTTCCTTCTGCTTACTTTAGGTTTTGTTTGTTCTTCTTTCTCTAGTTCCTTTAGGTGTAACGTTAGATTTTTTTGAGGTTTTTCTTGTTTCTTGAGGTAGGCTTGTATAGCTATAAACTTCCCTCTTAGAACTGCTTTTGCTGCATCCCATAGGTTTTGGATCGTCGTGTTTTCAGTGTCATTTTTCTCTAGGAATTTTCTGACTTCCTCTTTGGTTTCTTCAGTGATCTCTTGGTTATTTAGTAAGGTATTGCTTAGCCTCCATGTGTTTGTGTTTTTTACGTTTTTTCCCCTGTAATTCATTTGTAATCTCATAGCGTTGTGGTCAGAAAACATGCTTGATATGATTTCAATTTTCTTAAATTTACTGAGGCTTGATTTGTGACCCAAGATGTGATCTGTCCTGTAGAATGTTCCGTGCACACTTGAGAAGAAAGTGTAATCTGCTATTTTGGATGGAATGTCCTATAAATATCAATTAAATCTATCTGGTCTATTGTGTCATTTAAAGCTTCTGCTTCCTTATTTATTTTCATTTTGGATGATCTTTCCATTGGTGTTAGGTGTTAAAGTCCCCCACTATTATTGTGTTACTGTTGATTTCCTCTTTTATAGCTGTTAGCAGATGCCCTATGTATTGTGGTGCTATGTTGGGTGCATATATATTTATAATTGTTATATCTTCTTCTTGGATTGATCCCTTGATCATTATGTAGTGTCCTTCCTTGTCTCTTGTAACATTCTTTATTTTAAAATCTATTTTATGTGATATGAGTATTGCTGCTCCAGCTTTCTTTTGATTTCCATTTGCACAGAATATCTTTTTCCATCCCCTCACTTTCAGTCTGTATGTGTCCCTAGGTCTGAAGTGGGTCCCTTGTAGACAGCATATATATGGGTCTTCTTTTTGTATCCATTCAATGAGCCTGTGTCTTTTGGTTGGAGCATTTAATCCATTCACGTTTAAGGTAATTATCGATATGTATGTTCCTATGACCATTTTCTTAATTGTTTTGGGTTTGTTTTTGTAGGTGCTTTTCTTCTCTTGTGTTTCCCACTTAGAGAAGTTCCTATAGCGGTTGTTGTAAAGCTGGTTTGGTGGTGCTGATTTCTCTTAGCTTTTGCTTGTCTGTAAAGCTTTTGATTCCTCCACTGAACCTGAATGAGATCCTTGCCGGGTAGAGTAATCTTGGTTGTAGGTTCTTCCCTTTCATCACTTTAAGTATATCATGCCACTCCCTTCTGGCTTGTAGAGTTTCTGCTGAGAAATCAGCTGTTAACCTTATGGGAGTTCCCTTGTATATTATTTGTCGTTTTTCCCTTGCTGCTTTCAGTAATTTTTCTTTGTCTTTAATTTTTGCCAATTTGATTACTATGTGTCTCGGCGTGTTTCTCCTTGGGTTTATCCTGTATGGGACTCCCTGCGCTTCCTGGACTTGGGTGGCTATTTCCTTTCCCATGTTAGGGAAGTTTTTAACTATAATCTCTTTAAATATTTCCTCTGGTCCTTTCTCTCTCTCTTCTCCTTCTGGGACCCCTATAATGCAAATGTTGTTGCGTTTAATGTTGTCCCAGAGGTCTGTTAGGCTGTCTTCATTTATTTTCATTCTTTTTTGTTTTCTCTGTTCCGCAGCAGTGAATTTCACCATTCTGTCTTCCAGGTCACTTATCCGTTCTTCTGCCTCAGTTATTCTGCTATTGATTGCTTCTAGTGTAGTTTTTATTTCAGTTATTGTATTGTTCATCTCTGTTTGTTGTTTAATTCTTCTAGGTCTTTGTTAAACATTTCTTGCATCTTCTCAATCTTTGCCTCCATTCTTTTTCCGAGGTCCTGGATCATCTTCACTATCATTATTCTGAATTCTTTTTCTGGAAGGTTTCCTATCTCCACTTCATTTAGTTGTTTTTCTGGGGCTTTATCTTGTTCCTTCATCTGGTACATAGCCCTCTGCCTTTTCATCTTGTCTCTCTTTCTGTGAATGTGGTTTTTGTTCCACCAGCTGCAGGACTGTAGTTCTTCTTGCTTCTGCTGTCTGCCCTCTGGTTGATGTGGCTATCTATGAGGCTTGTGCAAGTTTCCTGATGGGAGGGACTGGTGGTGGGTAGCGCTCCATATGTAGCTTTTTAAAAATAATTTTTCTCAACTTGCAGATTAAACACATTAATTAAAGAAAAATAAACTGGTACTTCTACCTTGAAGAATAGTTAAAGTTGGACTTGTGAATCATTTTGATCAAGCTGACTTTAAGTACCTGTCAGTACTTAAACTACTATCAAGAAGAAGATGAGAACTGAATTCCATCTCTAATCTTTCAATACATCACTTCAAATAAAATGCAGATTAAGTTTAAGATAAATTTTTCCTCCTCTCAGAATGGCAGGGTTCACAACATCCACAAAGAGTCTGGCAATACTTTCGCAGTAAGTATCCAAGAGGAAGGGGAGAAGAAGGCTTTGCAGTTAATTGTTAATTAACCCACTATAAAGTACTAACAGCATACCAGGTATCATGCAAGGAGCTGGAAACCCCAAGTAACAAAAGCATAGTTTATTTTCCCTCCGTTTAAATGAAGAATCATAGGAAAAAGAACAAATTTTAGCCATAAAAGTGCTATAATGGAGGACTGAATAAAACACAAGACCACAGAACAGGAAACACTGATCTCTTCCGTGGGTAATCCATTAGAAGTCATGGCTCATTTGCAAAGGAAGTGACACTGGAAGCATATCTTCAAGCATACACGTGTTGACCTTCTATTAGTTCATCAGATATAGGGAGGGAGGGGAGAAGACAACAGAGGAAGAGGCAAAACAGTATATTCAAAGGCAAGGAGGTTGGAAAGAATGTGGTACTTTTCTGAAACTCTTAAGTTGTTCAAAATAGCTGGGATCAAGGGAATGGTGATGAGCGATGAAGCTGAAGGTAGATCACAAGTGGTCTTTTTTTTTTTTTAATCTTTTGGCCATGCCACATGGCATGTGAGACCTTACTTCCCTGACCAGGGATTGACCTGTGCCCCCTGCATTGGCAGCGCGGAGTCTTGACCACTGGACTGCCAGGGAAGTCCCCACAAATGGTCTTGACTCTCCTTTGATAATATCATTGTATGAGCAATGATTTTATCCTGAGGTATAGATCATGTTAACTACCAAAAGATTAAATAAATAATCAAATGTTCACTTCAGAAAGAACATTTTATCAGCTGTGTGGGAGGAATTAGAAAGAAGATGCATGAGGACATTAGTTTCTGGTCTTAGAAAATGATGGGGTCCTGAACTAATGACAGGACAGAGTTGAAAAGCAGTCAGTGGATAACACTGATAGCACTGAGTAAATGATTAGAGTTAGAGATGAATTAAGAGATGGGTAAGAAAAATGACTCACGTTTCTGACTTGGACAACTGGGTAGAGAACACTGCTTTGAAAGCAATGGGGAAGACTACAAAAGGGTCAGTGTGAAAGAGAAAAAAATGGTTAAGTTTGAGATTACTGAAAATGTATATACATCCAATATGCAGATGAAAAGGGAAGATAGCATATCAAAAGGGAGAAGCAGCAGAGAGAGGTGGTTAAGAGGACAGGTTCTAGAATCAGACTACTTTGATTCTAATCTCTAACCCATCACTTGTCACTTCCCCTCTCTGAACCTCAGTTCCTTAACCTGTTAAGGTGGATAATAGTAAATCTTATACGCTATTGTAAGGATTAGATAATAGTTGTAAAGACTCAATACATGTTAATTATTTGATTGTGATTTGAGTTCAGGAGAAAGATCAGTGTTGCAGATGTGTATTTATAACTCATGGATGAGCTTACTTAAGGAGACTATGTACAATAAGGAGAGAAAGCAGCTATGGACAGAACCAGGGGAAGTTCAACATTTTAAGGAGCAGGAATCAGAGAAAGAACTAGTACACAAGAGATCAGAACCAGAGAGAACCAGAGATAATGACCTGTAGTAAAGAAAGGAGAAAAAGTTCAAGCTTCTAACGCTCAGCTAAGATCAAGTTATGCATATGTTCAGCAAATTTAGAAGCAAAAGATTGCTGTTGACCTTAATAAGAACAGTTTAAGAAGAATGATAGAAATATGGTTTGATAATAAATAGCAATGAGCTGAAGAATAAATAAAGCATTAGGAGATGGGCTGCAGTCTATTTTTTCAAGAGGCTTAGCTGGTAAATCCAGTTAACTAGCTAAAAATTAAACTTAACTGAAATGAACAGGATGGCAAACTTTAAAATACTATGGAATCATGGGGGACTTTCTTGGTGGTCCAGTGGTTAAGAATCTGCCTTCCAATGCAGGGGACATGGGTTCAGTCCCTGGTTGGGGAACTAAGATCCCACATGCCATGGGATAACAAAGCCTGCATGCCAAAATACTGAGCCCATGTACCGCAACTATTGAGCCCGTGCGCTCTGGAGCCCACGTGCCACAACTAGAGAGAAGCCCATGCTCTGCAATGAAAGATCCCGCAAGCCGCAGTGAAGATCCCGCGTGCTGCAACTAAGACCCAATGCAGCCAAATTAATAAAAAAGAAAATTATGGAATCATGAGTGTAAGAGAATGCTAAAATAGTTTCTGAGAAGTATTAGAATAAGGAAAAGAATTAAAATCAAAAGAATTGGAATTGACAATTTTGAGTCAGGAAAATAAATGACTACTACTATACTACAGAAATCATTAAAATACTGATATATGCTCTGAAATTTGGAAAAGGAAGCACTGAAAGAAATACCGTTAGATAATTCTCATACCTCTTTATTTCTCCTAAAAGGCACCCTCAGTATTTCTTCCTGCTGTTCCAACTGTCTCAGGGTGAGGGGTTTAAATGGTGATCCTGGTAGTGACTGGCAAAATATGTCATTCACAGGAGATGCTCTGAATCTATTCAGTGAGAACAAAGCATTAAACCTAAGCAAACGACACTTTAAAGCATGTGTGCATTTCATGTTTAAAATATTAAATCCACATCCTACCTATATTTAGGATGACTGCACAAGAGTGGTGTCAAAATGACAACTTCATATTCACAAGTTGTAACTTCAGCTACTGAAAGAATTTCATGCTTAGATTCAGGATGACATATGTACATCACAGTACTTGATCTGGGCCGGTTCTGTTTCAAACTACAAGGTGTACCATTTCCCATTCCCACTGGATAGTAGGGTGTCATCTGACCTTCGATATTTTTAGTGGGAATCTTAAAAAAAGAGTATAAGACAGACTTTTCATTAGAAATAGACGTGGGGTGAGGATGGAGAAGCACTTATTCTGAAAGGAAGAAAACTACATTTTATTCATAAACTAACATTTATAAAGGTAACATTTCTGTACTTTCTATAAGCTCTCCCTCTACTATTCTTTTCATTCATATTCTTATTTGAGCAAATACATATTTTCAGAGCTAATTTAATACAGAATAAAAGAAAATTTTTATTTGGTGCTAAAATTAAGATGTACACTTACATAAAAAAGGCTATAATAACATAATTAATATGAATTATTTTCAAAAGTTCTAAATAAAGTGACTAAGATAAAATATAGAAACTTACTATACTTGGGCTGGTCAGAGCTTTCTTCACTAAACTCTCAAGTGAATGCCTATGTTAGAATTTAGATTCTAGAGATTTGAAGTTTGATTTGTCAAAAAGTAGGGCTACAGAGTTAACACTATGTTCTAAAACAGGAATCTAAATATTGTGCTGGTTCACTGATCTGCTTACTCTTCTTCCCTGTTATTAACAGACATACTTCTCAGCATATAAACTCCTGTACAAATCCATTCATGGCCAGCAAAAGACAGATGAAGAAATTTTCATGGAATGGGGGAATAAAGGAGATCACCCCAGAAGACAAGGATTATTAAGGAGTTAGCTCCCATACTTTTATCGACATAAACACAAGAAGAATTAAATGGAAGGGCTTTAAAAGATATTGTTAATATCATCTCCAAGCAAGCTCTTTGGAGGCAGGGAGATCATCTGGTATCACTTCGGTCCCAAAACAGGCAATAAATAAATGTTTCCAGGGGAAAGTATTTTGAGATTTCTTGTATGCTAGTTTCATCCTAGTGTCTAGAATTAGAAAATCCTGGGTTAAAATCCAAGCTTTGCATTCACTAGCCTTATGACTTTGACCAAATTTCAGTTTTTGTCATTCATAAAAGTAGAATAATAATATATACTCAAAGGCTGTAGGGAGAATTAAGCATTACCCTTTGTTACATGCCTGGCACAGCATCTGGCTTATGAATTGGGGCTCAATAAATGTTAGTTTTCTTCCCTTACCCTTTTCTTCCTCTTCCTTGATCATTTCACACTTTGAATTCCATCTTGCTATCCTCCAGAGCCAAAAATATTTTGAGATAAATATTTTATCTCAAAGGTAGTCTGTAAAATTAAAACCTTTTAAAATAGCAATGCTGTGTGTGTCTATGCATAGCTTACCAACTCCCCCAAAGCCACCCTTTTAAGTTATGGGCATCCCTTTTAAGTAATCTTTAAGGCCTTTTGCCGTTTAACTTTACTTCTAATAAAAGAATCATTATGGTATGAAACCATTTATAGAAATATCCTCTACCAATAAGTTATTTAACTTTATGGAAATTCTTAGGATTCATAAAGCATTCCTTGAACCACAGGGGCATTTAAAAACTGTAACTGGTCACCCTAAGGAATAGTTCTTTTTAAACAATCCTATTTTTCAGTCATCAATTATGCATTCACATTCAATAAGCATTCATGAAGGGCCTACATTATGTCTGGCACTCTGCTTTGCACTGTGGGGTAAAGAGAAAAAAGACAGTCCCTGCTTTTAAGATGCTTGCAGTCTGGTAGCTTGTTATTTACATTTATGATTTATCTGTTTTACCCATAGGAAATAGGGTCCAAACAACAGAAAAAATGCAAAAGCTCCAATGTTGAACAGAGGGAAAGAACCACTGCGAAGCACAGAAGTGATATAATGCTGTTATAGAAACTTTCCCAGACACATCTTTGATAAATTCATTTATTTTTGTATGATCTTAAAGTAAATAAAAGTATTATAGCATAACTTTTCTCATAAAAATCTAACATATTGCAAATTTTCTTTGACTAAATCCTTTGAGGTAGTTGAGAGATAAAGAACACATGGCTATATTCTGTCAATTAAGTTTTATAAATTCATGTCTAACAATAGATGTTAAGACTGAAAATCACCAATTATCACTTGCCTCTTTTGATTTTTCCTTTTCTTCCGCTTCTTGTTCTGTGGATTAATACAAAAGTAAGTTAAATAATGATCAGTGACTTATATACAAGATATAAATGACTAAGTTTTCATCAACTTTGTAATCTTAAACTTCTTTCTAAAGAAAACCTGGACTTCCCTGGTGGTGCAGTGGTTAAGAATCCACCTGCCAGTGCAGGGGACACGGGTCTGGTCCCTGGTCTGGGAAGATCCCACATGCCGTGGAGCAACTAAGCTCGTGTGCCACAACTACTGAGCCTGTGCTCTAGAGCCCGTGAGCCACAACTACTGAGCCCGCGCGCCTAGAGCCCGTGCTCCGCAACAAGAGAAGCCACCGCAATGAGAAGCTTGAGCCCCGCAATGAAGAGTAGCTCCCGCTCACCGCAACTAGAGAAAAGTCTGCGCACAGCAACAAAGACCCAACACAGCCAATAAATAAATAAATTAAATTAAATAAAAATAAGACCCAAAACATACACATACTTTTAGCTAGATTCCTTGAAATGGTTTCTTTTGAAAGAACAGTCATATTTAATCATTACATCTTTATTTAGGAAATACTCTATTTGAGGCATAAGAACTGGCCACGACAGTTTTCTTCTGAAGTGTTTTTATCTCAGTGAAAGGTTTAATCTTAAATGAGTTGACCAATTTGAATAATATAGATGAATAAAAATATTTCATAATTTGAGGGATACATCTACATGTCTATTTCCATATATAAAAAGTTGTTTAAACCAAGCAAAAGACTAACACTATATAAATATAACACTGATATGTATGGCTCACCAGATTTTAAAAATTTATTAATAGGGAGAAAAAAAGCATAATGTTTGCTAAAACAGAAAGTAATGAAAAGATCTCTTTGAAAAAGTTTTCTATGGGATTGTTCAGAAGTTTATTTTAGTGTTTTAAAATTCATACAGTCTCCAAGAAAATCTTTTAAATTCCAATTTGAACATATACTTTAAACCAAATACCAGCATTACTACTAAATCACTCTGTAGAAACAAACCTTTTTCGGATAGAAGATTCTTAGCCAACATATTCCCAAGGTAGTACTCGTGAATATTTACTTTCTATATTTAAAAATAAAATAAAAATATAGTAAGTATTTGGCAAATACATTTTTAAAGAATACAGTTTAAAACCATCCACCTCATTATTAAAGTTTTCATTTTATAATGTTCTACATTTCATATTTTGAAGAAAAAAATACCTGACCACTTTCTTTCTCTTCATGGTACTGCCGAATGTGTTTTCCGTGACATACTTCGTAAGTCCAATAAGACTCAATCTAAGACAAATGGATGTATTTATGTACAAAAGCCACACAACTCAACTGAATTCCTTTTTGATATTTTAAGCAACTGAAGATTTCTCTGAAGATTTACAGCAAGCTTTCATTAAATGAAAGTTATTATTATGCCTCAGAAAACATGAAATTACTGAAGCTTATTCATTGTTTTCACTAATTAGCTAAATGTGAAAATTCTATGAAGGAAATAGGTCTAAATATACCTGGGGTCTATAATAAACACCTGGCCAAGGGATCATTTTTTACACAGCCTAAAAAAATAACCATGAGCAGTTTTTATTAAAATTGTATATAAAGAAACTTTCTTTTGATCTGAAAAACATTCAAAGCAGTTTGGTGATATTATTTGATAATTGATATTATTGGGTGTTTGCTGCATATACTATACAGGAATTTAAATGAACAAAATACTATTAAGCAACAGTTTAGTTTTACAACTAACTTAAAATGTGATACAACATAATAAAGTAAAAAGAAACAGAGAATTATTTTCAAGGGCCTATTGGCTGCTGGAAATTTATTTTCTAGTTATCAAGTGAACATAAAATACATACTCTGTAGGAACAACTGCTCTGTTTAAATAGTGGCTCCAATAGCTCTCTTGGATTTGGGCCTTTATAATCCTTTTCTTCTTCCTATGAAAGAATTAGAGTTTAATACAATTATTCTGGAACTTCACCCAACTCTGCTGTTTAGGTATTAACTCATTGGTCAAAGCACAAATGCTTGGAAATAAAAGGGGGAAAAAAGTCAAAACCTTTAATAAGATCCTATGGCATGCCACTTCTTTCAAAAGAATTGAAGTATATGCAGCAACATGGATGGACCTAGAGATTTTCGTACTGAGTGAAGTAAGTCAGACAGAGAAAGACAACTATCATATAATATCACTCATATGCGGAATCTAAAAAAAAAATGGTACACATGAACTTATTTACAAAACAAAATAGTCACATATGTAGAAAATAAATTTATGGCTACCAGGAGGAAAGCGGTGGTATGAGGGATAAATTGGGGGATTGGAATTGACATATACACATTACTATATATAAAATAGATAACTAATAAGGACCTACTATATAGCATAGGGAACTCTACTCAATACTCTGTAATGACCTATATGGGAAAGGAATCTGAAAAAGAGTAGATACGTATATCTGTATACATATATCTGTATGTATATATACATATATATATACATATATATATACATACATATATACATATATCTGTATGTATATGTATAACTGATTCACTTTGCTGTACACCTGAAACTAACACAACATTGTAAATCAACTATAATCCAAAAGAAAAAGAATTGAAGTATAAAATATGGAGCCATAGAATAATCTTCCATTCTTTCTTCTCTTAGAAAAAGGTTAAGTATCAGTTTCCTGAACAATTCTTATAAACCTACTTCAGAATTATTAAATGCTTGTATCCAAACAAATTCTATCTATGAAAGCCTCAGAACAGTTGAATCTTATAGAATACACTGGAAAGTTTTAATATACTTCTCAGTTTTCCATATATTTTTACATTTCAGACTTGAATGCCGTAAATACGTGTGTAATTGCATATGTGTGTATTTGTGTCTTAAGGTGGTTTAAAACAAGATAGCTGTCTTTCACAGATTTTAAGTCTGAACAAAACCTAAGAAACCTAAACTCACTGAGTTTAATACTTCCATTTTACAGATTGTGAAAATATTATGTAATTAGCTCAATAAACGTATTGAGTGGAGGAACTGAATTTCAAATTTGTTCAAGGCTCCACAGCTAACTATAGCCTATACCTCAGCCTCCTGGCTCCTAGGCTGGTGTCCTTTCCATTTTACCATGCTGCCTCTCGTGTTTCATCTTGAAAGAAGTAATTGCCTTGAAGGATGGATAAGAGGCAGTTAGGGCATTTTAGGTGGAAGAAACGGGCATGAGCTAAGGTAGTAAGAAAGCACAAGGTACCTATAGATTTACTTATTAGCAATTCTTTATAAAAAATGTCACATACACATTTAAAATTTTATCTTGTTTCAAAACCTTCATTTCTATAAAAGAAAACATCCGTGGAGTTAGATTTTCATCTAAAACATTAATAACTGGTTGCTAGTTTTTCCAAGTTGAACTGTAAAACTCAAAGAATTCAGGAATAATAAGGATTACTAACATTGTAAATCACTATACTTCAATAAAAAAGTGATTACTATATTTTTAGTAAGACAGGATAATTGAGAAACCTGTCACTCAATTTTATTTTAAGGTATGGAGTTGCAATGTTTTAAATAAATATCTTTGGTGACAGGGATTATCAATGTATTTATAAAAACTCACTTCATCACCACTTGTCACAAGGGGAAGAATGCATTTATATTTTTCTTTATGTGTAGTTGTCATGATGACATAATTATCTTCTTTATACAGAACTCCAGTTGTAGGCTAGAAATAGAACAAAAAATGTACATTACTTTAGCTGATTAAACTGAACTATACTAACTTACAGTCCCAGGTTAAACTAATTCATTAAACTGAACTATAAACTGAACTATACTAACTTACAGTTAGTATAGTTAAACTGAACTATACTAACTTACAGTCCCAGGTTAAACTAATTCATCACTTCAACAGGATTTTTAAACATACTTGCAAAGGCAGGGAAAAGATTCTACATATTTTTTAATGACAAAATGAAGATGACAAACTTTATCCTGGTGTTACAATGTAACAGAAAATAAGGAACAAAAATAAAGTTTGGAGTAAAAAGAAAAAAGTAGTAATGCAACAGACTGAAGTTATAATACAGATTAAAAAGCAGTAAGAGGTGTCAATGTTCATGGATACATCATCACTGAATACTTATTACTCCTACTAACAGTTACCACCTATATATGAGAATTTACAGCACTTTATAAACATACTCTCAATTCTGTTGGATGGGACACCTGAACATAATATAATGTAGTAGTTTTCATATTTGGATAACATATGGTCTTTACTGCAACTACTCAATTCTGCACTGTAGGAAGTAAGTGCACAGGCAATATGTAAATGAAAAAGCATGGTTGTATTCTGAGAAAACAAACAGCTTTACAAAAATAAAGTTTGGAGTGGGCCAGCCCAAAGGTATAGTTTGCGGTTTCATGGTATATATCAACAAAACTATCCTTAAAGCGGTCTACAGTATAAAACCAAACAAATTCACAAATCAAAATGAACCAATGTAATTCAAATGAACATTTCAATTAATATAACTGATATTATTTAACTAAAAAGAAATCTCTGCTTTGTGATAGCAAATATGTCACTAACTACTAAGGCAGAAGTTTTCAAAGTCTATGAGAGGTGTTCTCTGACAATTCAATTCTCTCTTAACTTTTCTCTTCTTACAGCATTGTAAACCCACTATACTATTTGGCTATCCCTGGCAAGGAAAGAATCACCCTTACTACATCTCTGCTCTTTTCTCAGTTTAATAAAAACAATTCCTAACTATAATAAAACCAGTTCTACTTGAAACTGATGTTATCTTAAACACAAACACAAATTAGGAGATGTTTTCCCAAGACAATAAAACAAAACAAAACAGAGCAGTAAATACTAGCTGTATTAGCTATATGACACTACCAAATTAAGTTCTTTACATTTATTGTCTGATTGATGCTCGAAGCAAGCATTGTACCCATCTCACCGAAAAGGAAACTGAAGCCCAGGGCTTAAATAATTTGTCCAAGGTAATATAGCCAGTAAGTAGCACAGCCCAGACATGAACCCTAGCAGACTGATTCCATATTCTATGTGCTCTTAACTGTTTTAACATGTTTGAACTAACTTTTGTTAACATTTTCTTAGATTACTATATAGACTCCTGGACTATGGCCAAAGATCCTTATTTAAAAGATCATCACAAGTGAAGAGAGAAATCAAAGAGATTTGAAAGTCAGAGTTGTAAAGCCAAATTTGTGATAAAGGGATCCTTAGAAACATTTATTCAGTTGAGCCAACAAACTGCTGTAAGACAAAGCACTTATAATGTCTCTCGGTGTTTTCTGGATATATTCAGAACATATGATAGTGAGTTGTACAAAGCATGACTTACATTCATTTAGCTAGCAATGGATGGCCTTGAAGTATTAGTCTTGTCAAGTCATTCCTGTACTGTAGGGAAGGTGGACAGTAGCATATGACTTAAATCTAATCCTCTCTATTTGTGAAGCACCTGCAACTTAATATTCAGAACTGGATTCTACAGCAATATTGACTCATTTACTAAAATATTTACCACAATGCTAACAATGGAAAAAGAAACTGCTTGTCTAGAGCAACGGCAAAGAAAGGAAGACAATTCTTTCTTTGTAATTAAAACTAATCTTGGGTTTTATGTCTATGTGAAGAAATTCATTCCTCTGCCTATCGCTTTTAAGGTTTAGGTAAAAGGTAACAGAAGTAGAAACCATCACTATTCTTATTTGAAGATTTGTTGTTGCTGCAAAGATTCATTTTTCATTAGTTTAGGAAGGGCTACTTTCTTCTTTGATAAAACAGACCAAGTGGCAACTCTTCTATCTGAAAACTCTTTGCTGAAATAGTGCATCACTTATTGGGATCATGAAGTAAAAATTTTAACAAACTTTACCCTAATTTTTAATAATAGAAATTACAGGGGAAAAGTTAACCTTTTGTGATTTTCTAAGTTAAAAAATTTTTTTTGATCTACTACTAAAATGCTTCCTTCTGATTTTGTAAAACATGTTTTTACTTAAAAAAATATAATTCTGAATGCACAGAATCACAGATAGTGTAAAAAAACTTGTTCTATATAACTTAACACCTTAAAGTATTTCTAGTGTAAGATTAGTGATTTGATAAAAATCAGATTTTAATATAATGAAACTAATCAAGGGGGGTGTGGTCTTTAAGATTAAGGAATTTAAAAAGTATCTTGGCAGGGGAGAAATTCCTAATGTTTGACATGAGTCTGGAAGAATTAAGATACAGGATGAGAGAGAAAACTATCCTTGGAGAGGCTGTAAAATAAACTCAATGGCACTACTTGTTAATATATATAACATGCTTCGAACCATGGAGTTGGTCACCATTTTTCCCAAGAGTAGTGTCTGGGGAAAGTTTTTGAGTGGGAATACATTTCTATACTTACAAAAGAAGTAGAAAGAAAATTAGACTTATTTTGTGGTTTTCCTTTGGTGAAATTCATAAACTCTGTGAAGTAATGAATAATTGAACACTTTAATGACACAGAGATGTTATTTCAGAAGGAAAATATACACAAAAACAAAACTGACTTCTAAAAAGCAGTAAAGAAAGAATATCATAATCATTAATTATTGTAAACATTTAAAAATGTACACAATTTTGGTGCTTAATACTTTTCTAAGCAAATTTGAAAGATTATGTATTATTTTGATATACATGAAGGGGAAGATGATTTAAAGCACAGAAGAATTTTAAAGATAAAGAAAATTCAGATCTTCTAATCAAGTCCCTTCCAATTTCAGGTGGGAGAGAGATAAAGACCTTTATCCTAGTTCATACAGCTGCTTAGTTACACACAAATGTCCATCCAACTGGCCTATAAAACAAAATGACAGTGCCAGGTGTGGAGGGCTGTAGTTTCAATTACACAAAGTAGGGAAGGGAAGCCCTGAGATTAGAAAAATACTAAAAAAAAAAAAAAAAAAAAATCCAAAGATCAATGATAATCACTCTTGGGGCTTATTTTTGTGTGAGGGCCACAGATCTTTTGCCAACTTATAGGAAAATGTTTCTAGATTTTTCTCAAAATAACTCAAACTTAAAAAAAGAAAAGAAAAAGAATTTCTCTCCAAATTTTCAAATGTGTCCATCTTAGATTATGCTTCATTGTCAAAGAAAAGTAATTAAAAACAAAATGTCAAAATAAAATTGTTAGATATAGAAAACGTTGGTACAGCATACGTTAAGACCGAGATCTTCTACCATAACCTCTTTTTAGCCAGCAAACACCAGTGCCAGAAAGAAAACTGAACGATTTAGTAGTAACTTCTAAAAAGGCTAGTTTTAGTCATCTACGTATAGGTCAGTAAATTTTTAGGGCCACATATCAGCATGCCTTTTTAAATTAAAAAAAAAAGCAAAACACAGATGCAAGAGTAAAAAATTTTAATGACCACATTCTTTAAACATTTGCCAAGTTCATGCCAAGTGTGCTCTTTGGAAATAATAACAGAGGCTGGACTAAAATATTCTTATCCCAAGCCTCTTAGTTATATCTGACTTGTAACAAACTTTCATATAAGTATTTTAATATATCAATATTTCCTGAATAAGAACCAATTGTATAGCACAGGGAACACTACTCAATACTCCGTAATGACCTATATGGGAATAGAATCTTAAAAAAAGTGTATATATGTATAACTGATTCACTTTGCTGTAAAGCAGAAACTAACACAACATTGTAAACCAACTATGCTCCAATAAAAATTAATTTTAAAAATATTTCTTGGCATTAATACAAAGATTAATCTGGCTTCCCAGAGAAATACTTAAGAACCACTGAACTACCAGAATGGAAGAACTGAAGACAGGTGGAGAAACAAACCAGGTGTGAAATATTAGCAAAAACTAACATCTGCAAATAGAAGTCTGTTGTGGTACTGATGACATCCGTTATCCTGGGACATTCTGTGCAGACATCCTAGTATCACATATTCACGTTTCAGTGAAATAGCAATAGAACAATATACTAAAACAGTCTTCCAAGTAGAACGACTGCAGGTAACTGGAATAAGAATTTTAAAAAAATTCTGCAGGGCGGAGCGGGGTGGGGGGAACTGTTGCATTTTCCCCGACTTCCATTTGAAATAAATGAATTAATTACCATACGGTAAGTATCACAAGAGCCCAATTTCTACTGGCCTCCCGTGGATAGCAAGACTTCTCAGCAGTGCACTCCCCAAAGGAAGAAGGACTGCAAATATTCATTACTTTGAGATTATAAATATGTTCTTCAATGTAGGAAAACCGATCATAAAATCTCATGTTTTGGGGTCTTAAATAACAGCCGTAATACATCAAAACTGTAAAGGATATTCTGCATAGAGCGTCGTTAACATCTCACAGGCCAAACAGCCCTCTCAGAAACAACTCTGAAGGAAAAAGAGCTGTGCGTATATGTTATGTACTGTGTGTGTATACAAGGGAGAAAGAACGAATATGAGAGAGGGAACTCATATCCGCAGTACAACTGGTTGTGTAGGTAGGGTGTGTAATACTCCTTGAAGGACAGAAGGCTGCTGGTGGAGTTAAGAGCTGCAGAGGACTTTCCAAAGAAGACAAATGTGTGCGCCTGACGTGGTTCTAGAAAAGCTTCTTCCACAGGGTGGGAGTGTTGCTAAGGTATAGTGCGACAGATTTTTAAAGGGGAGAGCAAGTGACCGCTGGATCCCGGAATGCGTAGCATGGAGGGCACATCCACAGAACGTGTCTGATAACACTTGCTGTTTGAATGAATGAACGCGGGGTCGATGAAGCTTTGGATTGGGGAAGGAGGCATGCGCCCGCAGAGGAGGTTCTAGGGGGAAAAAACGCAGAATACTGAGGGAAGGGGCCGAACCCTTAAGTGCCAGGAGGAAGAGAGATGGCTACCGAGTTCGCGAGGGCACTGACCAGAGAGAACTCGGTGCCGGGCCAGTTGACGCGGAAAGGGATGTCATCGCTGAGCTGGGGGAGCGCTCGGCCGCCGCCGGACGCCTCTAGGAGACCGCAGAGTACCAGTAACAGCGGCCCGCCTGGGACCAGACTCCGCGCGCCGCCGCCTCCTTCCTCCATCCTCCGCCACCGAGCTCTCCAGCCGCCGCCACAACCCCCTCGGCCCACAGTGGAGAGGAGAGGGGGAAGGAGGAGGAGGAGGAGGAGGAGGCGGCGGGACTACCAAGCGCCCAGGCAACCCGGGCCCCAACAGCCGCCACGTCTCCTTCCGGAGAGCCCAGCAACACCGCCCCCGCCCCCTTGGACTTCCCGCCACCGTTTCCGGGGCAGGCGGTATATCAACATCCGGGGCCGCCGAGCCGTCCGCCTACGGAAGCCGGGACGCCGGGCGGGCTTACCTTGTCACGCGCAACCGCAGTCTCGTGGCTGGGAGCGAAGGCAGCGGCTTCCCGGGAGCGGACGCGCAAAGAACGGGCCTCGGACCAGCCCTTTCGGCGGCGGCGAAGTGGCGGCACGGAGAGCTGGTGAGTCCGGGAGGCGGCGGCTGTTCCCTTCCGCCACCCGCGCGGCTCTCCACCGGCTGGGCAGCGGCTTGGCGCTCGTGGAGCAGCTACAGGAGAGTGTGAGCGGGGCGGGTGCTGGTCTTCAGATGAGAAAATTCGAGGTGGCGAGGAGAAGTGAGAAGTGGCGGTGTTCCTGACTGCTCTATCCTCTCGCTGCTTTTCCTTTTCTCCGCACGTAGCTTCTGTACACTTCATCTTTCCCGCTGGAAGTTTCTCTCCGCCTCTTTTGCTGTGGGCCGCGGTCACCTCACTACTTCCAGCTCCTGACTAACGCAGGGCGGGGGTTGGCTCAGTCTCCGCAGCCATGGTTTCGGGGATACCCGAGCCGAGGAAACCTGTCGTCCCCTCGTATAAGAATACTGCAATTCTCCGAGGATGGCCTAGACGGAGAATCTCCTTGTGGGAAGGGCAGCTAGATAGCTCAGCCCCTACATTTTTTGCTTTACGGGAGTCTCTTTCATCCCAGAGTTGAAGTGTTGGGTTGCTGTTTTGTTTTTTTTTGGGGGGGGTTGCTGTTTTTTTAAGGAAGCCGATAAGTTGCTTTATGTGGGGTTCAGGGCCAGGTGAATGTGAGGTTATGAACTCACATGAGATTCAGATATCTCTGACTTTATTCAAAACACAAAAAGTTTTGGATTCCCCTCCCCATCTTAAAAAAAAAGCCGTTGTTTTCATCTCTAATATAATGGGTTATACAGTGTAAGTTCTATAGCACCTGTCATTGTCTTTCTGGAGGTGGGAAAAGCTAGACCTCCGTGCTAGATCTGCTAAAGACTGTGTCGCCCCTTGTGTGTCGTCGTCCCTCCCACCCCCCGCGCAATTTGAGCCAAATCAAAAAGCAGGAAGAACAGTCTGTTTTTCTATTTTTTGTTTTAAAAATTTCCTTTTTTAAAACAAAAGGAATCCGCAGCATCAAAGAAAATTACTTTTTTCCAGAATTGAGGTGTTGTTCATTAATTTATTTACTTATTAATGCTTAATACGTGTGCAAACACTGGGATTGGTAAATGGCAAATAAATGGGTCTCTGTCCTCTTTCTCTCATGGTCTAACAAGGGAGATTACACAGACAAATAATGGTAACCTATTGTGATATAATAAAGTAGTTAACATTTATATAGCCTTTCTTCCGTGCACTAGTGTAAGTACTTTATATATGTTATGAGGCAGGTACTATAGATTATACAGTAGAGAGATGTTAGAGTGAAGATATAAAGAAGGGCAGAGATTGGACAGGAAAGGCTTCCCGGGAGAGGTGACATTAGAATTGGGGTTTTAAGGATTTATAGGAGTTCATCAGGCAGGTGGGGAAGTGCATTTCCAGCACCATCCTTCTAGATGGTCCGTTAGGGCTTTTCGGTGTAGTCAGCAGATAGTGTGGGATGGAATCAACAGCAGGAGATTAGTGCTCTCTTAGAGGAACAGAGGCAGTCAGTTCAGATTAATTCAGTTCATTCAGTTCAAGATTAATTCCAAATGGATTAGATATTTAAAAAAACAACAAAAAGAAAACAATAGAAGAAAACTTAGGAGAATAATTTAATGATCTTGGTGTGTAAGATAGGAAATCCTGAAGTCATGAAGGAAAAGAGATGTATTTGACTAAATAAAAATGAAAAATATTTGTCTGCCCTGGTTTAGTCTCTGGGTCTATAGTGATGGAAGCTGCCTCAATAGAGCTTATGTTCAAGTAACAGATAAAAAACAAGTAAGATAATTTCTGGTAGTGGTCACTGCTGCTTAGAAACTAGGGTTGTGTAAAAGAGAATGCTTCTGGGACATGCTGCTCAGGTAGATGGTCAGACTTGTGTGAGGAAGTGACATTTGAGTTGTGACTTGAAATGGTGAAGAGGAAGCCACACAGCAATTTCCAGCAGGAAAAGCTTGGTGTGTTGGAGGGACAGAAAGAAGGCTAATGTTGCTGGAGTATAAGAGCAAAGTGGTAGGAGATGGCCAGCTGGACACAGATCTGTAAGTAGGAGAGTAATGTGGCCTGATGTACATTTGTGAAGATCATTATGGTTGCTGTGTGGAAAACTGATTATAGAGAATGTTATTGGCTGAACTGTGTTCCCCAAAAGGATATGCTGAAGTCCTAACTCCTGGAACCTGTGAGTGTGAACTTATTTGGAAATAGGGTCTTTGCAGATGGAAAGTTAAGATCATTGAACTCGGGTGGGCCCTAATACAATGACTAGTGTCTTTATAAGAAGAGGGATATTTGGACACAGATAGATATACAGAGAGAATGCTCTGTGAGGATGGAGGCAGAGATTGAAGTGATGTGTCTACAAACCAAGGAACGCTAAAGTTTGCCAGCAACCACCAGAAGTTAGCAAGAGGTAAGGACAAATCCTCCCATAGAGGTTTCATGAGATCGTGGCTCTGCTGACACCTTGATTTCAGACTTCTAACCCCCAGACCTGGGACTTTCCTGGGGGCACAGTGGTTAAGAATCTGTCTGCCAACGCAGGGGACATGGGTTCGAGCCTGGGTCTCGGAAGATGCCACATGCCGTGGAGCAACTAAGCCCTCAGCATGTGGGCTTAGTTGTATGGCAGCCCTAGGAAACTAATGGAGGGGCAAGTATGGCAACAGGGAGACCAGTTAGGAAGCTGGTAGCAGCAGAGGTGGGGAGAAGTGGCCTAATTTGGATATATTTTTCAGCTACAGCATCTTGAATTTGCTGGTGGATTAGATGTGACATGTTCTTACAGAGATGAATTAATGATGATGTCTAGATATGTTTTATGAGGAACTGGTGGTGCAGTTTACTGAAAAAGGGAAGAAAAGAATGTGGACTGATGGGAGCCATGTGTTTTTGTCTGTTTTACTTTTTATTTTGAAGTGATTTCAAACTTATATAATAGTTGCAAGAATCAAACCTAGATTTCCCCAGTTGTTAACATCTTACATATGTGGTTTGATTACAATAAGAGTAATTTCTGAATCAAGGGTTCTGTTTTGGACATGTTAAGTTTTATTATTTTTTTAAATTTTTATTGGAGTATAGTTTATTTACTGGACATGTTAAGTTGTAGATATCAGTTAGACATCCAACTGCAGCTAACATGTTGGTTAAATAAACCTGAAGCTCAGGTAAGGAGGTCAGAGCTGGAGTTATAAATTTTGGCGTTACTAGCATATAGATTTACTGAGAGCCATGGTTCTGGCTGACATCATTTAGGGAAAAAATGAGGATAACAAAGGGAAGATGAGTCATTGCAACATTAGATACTGAACAGCATTGAAGAATTAACGAAATGGACTGGGGAGGTGTGCCCAGTAAAGCAGAAAGAAAATCAGAAAACTGAGATATCAAGGAAGTCAAGAGAAAGAAGTGTACCATGGGAATGACCAGCTAGCTGAGTCAAGTAAATGCTGCTGAGGAGTTGTGGAAGATGAGGATAAGCAGGTAACCACTGGATTTGACAGCATGGAGCAGGAGCAGAGGGGAAGAAAGGCTTGATTGGATTGAAGTGGAGGCTTTTTTATGTGTATGTTAAATTAAAAACATTATGTTTTTGCATTTCAGCAGAGTATACACCAGTTTCTCAAAACCTTGGCAATGTTGACATGTTGGGCCAGGAAAATCCTTGTTGTGAGGGGCTATCTTGTGTGTCGTATAACGTTTAGGAGCATACCTGGCTTGTGTCCACTAGATGCTAATAGCAACCCCGCCCTCCCCCCTACCCCCAGCCAAGTTGTGACAACCAAAAATGTCTGCACACATTGCCAAATGTCCCTTGGCAGGCAAAATGGCCCATGGTTGAGAATCACTGGTTTAGACTTTTAAATGAGAGGCTTGAATATTGATGGTAAAGTTTTAGGCATTAGCTCACTGAGTGGGAAGATATTTAGAGGCAAGCAGGGGACCTTTCTAGCACTCTAAAACTTTTGCAGTGTAGTGAACACCTACTTTGCCTATGATGCCTGTTTGTGTTGTATCTTTTGATGATTCCATAAGGCACTTAATCTTACCTCGCACTGATGTCATCATTATGCAGTTATCATCATAGAGAATTTTGAATGTAACTATGTAGAAGATTGTCCTGAATCTGTATTAACACCATCATTGCCTAGAAATTATTTTGAAAAAATAGTCAATTACTTCATTTAATAGTCTCTTGATTTTTTCTCATGTAAATATGGTACAGAATACACAATCTTAAATTTTGTTTATTTTAAATTTCTGCTTCATGGATTCCAGAAAAATTCCCCTTTATTTGGCAAAACTACGCTTTTCTGCACACAAGGGAGTTAGTCTTAATGTGGCAGTTTTCAATTAGCTGCAGAACTACAGATCTGGGGAGAGATCAAGAAAGTTGTGCAGTTATTCATCTAATAAATGTGGTTTGGAAGCACTGTCCAAAGTACTAAGGGTGCTATAAAAATGACTTAGATATAAAAAAAATGACTTAGATATAGATCAAGTCCACCAAAATATTACCACCTAAGAAAGGAGACAGGACTTGTAAATAACTAATTATATTAAAAGTGAGAAGCATTGTTAGAGAAGTACTGTGCAGATATAGTATTGCAGACATTCAAAGGAGGGGGTGATTACCTCTAGCAAGGGATGAGAAGAAGGAAGTGTGGAAACCAATAAAATAGTCTCGGCATTTGTATAGGACCTTATTGGATGGTAGGAATCGGATTTACAGAGCTGGGAGAGGCCTATTCTAAGGGATGAAGGAGCATGAACCCAAGACATAGAGATCAAAAATAATTTGGTTTGAGTATGAGAATGACATAAGGAATTTAATATGTGACAAGGGTGTCATTTCACTTTTGTGGGAAAAGGATGTTTTAATCAATAAATGCTGATAGTGGAATTTGCTATTCATCTATAGGAAAACCAACTAGATCACCTTATCATAAATTATATAAAAAGTAAATTATGAGAATTCCCTGGTGGTCCAGTGGTCAGGACTCCACGCTTTCACTGCTGAGGGCCCGTGTTCGATCCCTGGTCGGGGACTGTAAGCCAGGCAGCGCTGCCAAAAAAAAAGTAAATAAATTGTAAATGAGTTAAAGATATTTCCATATGAAGCAATTAGGAGAATATTCATATAATTGGAGTAGGGATGGTATTTTTTAGTAAGACAGGAAATCCAGATACTGTAAAAGGAAAGATAGACCTGCTATAATAAACTTTTTTAAGTTCGCAATTTTTTTTTTTTTTTTTTGCGGTACGCAGGCCTCTCACTGTTGTGGCCTGTCCTGTTGCGGAGCACAGGCTCCGGACGCACAGGCTTAGCGGCCATGGCTCACGGGCCCAGCCGCTCTGCGGCATGTGGGATCTTCCCGGACCGGGGCACGAACCCGTGTCCCCTGCATTGGCAGGCGGACTCTCAACCACTGCGCCACCAGGGAAGCCCAAAATTAGTAATTTTTAAAGTTAAAAATACGCAAACCTTTTGGCCTAGTGATTTTACTTTTTGGACTTTCTCCTTTAAATACAAAAGCCCTGACACATAAGGATGTATGTATAAAGATAATTCATTGTGGCATTAGCTGTAATGGCAAAAAAAAACCCTGGATATCTGATTTTCTAATAATAAGGCAATGGCTGAATAACTATATGCAAACTCTGTACAACTGAATAGTGAGGTGGTTAGGAGCAGGAGCTCAAGAGTTAGGCTAGTGAGATTCTGATCCTACCTACTACATGTGTGACCTTGGATACGTTACTTAACCTCTTTAGAGCTCAGTTTTCTTACCTTTAAAATGGAGAAAATAACAAATATGAGATGTAAGAACTATTATGAAGATTGAGATTTATTATGTATTTCATTCATTTAATAGATGTGTCCAGGCACTATTTTAAGCGCTTTATAGATACAAATTTATATAATTGATTTATTCCTTGTAATAACCTCAGAAGTTAAATTTTATTGTTTCCTCATTTTACTGATTAGGAAACTGAAACGCAAGAGAGGTTAATATGTTCTAATATAATTCACACACAGGTATAAAATTGTATATCTGTGCCATGTTATAAAATATGGTTGAATAAAACTTTAAATTTTTTTTCTAGTTGAAATTTTTCTGAGACAGAAATGAGAACCAAACACTTGGGCTTTGAGTTAAAAGTTATCCCATATCTCTATAATACTTTCTCATTTAGAGATATAAAGGGCAAAAACCGATAAAAATAAAGACATTTGTTCAAATTAACAGCTAGTATGCAATGAGGTTGTTTAACACTAATTACTCCAGAGGCTGCCTAAGATAGTAATTGACCATTTCTGTTAATTTCCAATATTGATCTTTTTTCCCCTCCAATCACTCCTTTAAATATAATTTACTCTGTGGTAACAAGAAGACTTAAGAGGACTGGGATACACATTTTGGGAAAAATAAATGAGGAGAAAAGTTTTGGCCTTCAGAGATTTTTGGTTAAAATACATCATGTTCACAGGTGACAGAATGCTAGCAAATATCCAGGTGCAAATGTGAATATTGTACATACTCATTTCTTAGGTACAAGGAAAAAGAAAGGAGATTGGAAATTTGATTTCAAATCAAGCTAGAATGTTTCTTTTTTTAATCCCATGCTTTATATTTTTGTTTATGGTTTTTCCTAAGGATTTTCTGTTAAGAATTTTGTATAAGAGTGAGTTTTTAAAACTTCATGTGAAAAAAAAAAAAAAACTTCATGTGTACAACACCTATATATAACAATACCTGTGTAGTATTCTTGTCAAGCCTGGGTATAAGAAAATTATCAAACAAAAAATGTGGCTCATTCTACAAGACAGCTGGCCTGAACCTTGAAAAAAATCAATGACTAGGAATAAAAAGATTCCTCTATAACCAAAGATGTATACTACTATCACATCTTAGAAAAATAACAATGATTTCAACTTTCACCATTTATTGGCCTTTTTCCCCCCATTCAGGATCCAATCAGGGGTCATGCCTTACATTTAATTGTCATAAAGGCTGTTTTATTTTTATTTTTAAAAGAAGTTTATTGGAGTATAGTTGATTTACAATGTTGTTTTAGTTTCAGGTGTACAGCAAAGTGAATCAGTTATGCATATATCCACTCTTTTTCAGATTCTTTTCCCATATAGGCCATTACAGAGTATTGAGTAGAGTTCCCTGTGCTGTACAGTAGGTCCTTATTAGTTTTCTATTTTATATATAGTATATATATGTCAATCCCAATTTAAAGTCTGTTTAAAACTATAGCAGTTCCCCTTTGCCATTGATTCTAGGGCTCAGTATTTTTTTTTTGTACTACTAACAAAGAAAATAACCACTACCAATTACATTTATGACATGCCATCTAGTGTAAGACTCATCTCAATTTCAGAAGTCTTAAAATGAAATAAATATATTGACAAAATATGGCAACTTGCCCAAGGTCATAACACTGGTAAGCAGTGGAACTGGATATCAAACCCAAACAGTCTTGCTCCTGAATCCATTCTTTTGGCCACTTCTCAGTGTTGCCATTTTGTAATCAATGAGTTATTGCATGTAAGGCTTTTTCAGCATAGTGCCTTAATTACATATTAAATATGTAATATGTGTTAGCTTTTATTATCATTTTCACTGCTTCTGCAATTGGCTACTACTATATGTTTATAACATCTACGTTCTGTGACTTTATTCAGTTTTTCTGTGCTTTGCTTATAGGTTGATTCTCAAGCATTGAAAACCTATAAACTTTACAATATTGTACTTATGCAAGTACAAGTCAGTATAAAATCAAGAGGTGTAATTGGAACTGCAGAGAAAGAAATGTAATTGTATTAATCCTCTGCCACTTAAAGTGTCCTTTTAGCTCCCTAAAATTAGTACTATATTTGCTAAAATGAATCCATTTTGTTCTTGAAGATATATATATTTTTACATTTTTTTAAATTAATTAATTTATTTATGGCTGTGTTGGGTCTTCGTTTCTGTGCGAGGGCTTTCTCTAGTTGTGGCAAGCGGGGCCAATCTTCATCCCGATGCGCGGGCCTCTCACTGTCGCGGCCTCTCTTGTTGCGGAGCACAGGCTCCAGATGCGCAGGCTCAGTAATTGTGGCTCACGGGCTCAGTTGCTCCGCGGCATGTGGGATCTTCCCAGACCAGGGCTCGAACCCGTGTCCCCTGCATTGGCAGGCAGATTCTCAACCACTGCGCCACCAGGGAAGCCCTTGAAGATATATTTTGAGCTCTCAAACACTTTGTTCTAATTTACACTAGTTGCTTTCCAAGTCTGTTGCATATCTACCTATCTATATTGGGTCTATCCATCTATCTATGTTTGTTTTTTTGGGGTAACTCTCCTGGGTTAAATCTACTGTTGTATGTTATTCCGTGTCCTCCTTATCTCACATTTCCCTCCCAGCTTGTTGGGGTATACCTAATTAGAAGTAATTTTTTTGGGAAAACATATAAAGCAGGTAATTTAATTTTCACAGGCCTGTAATATGCAAATGTATTTATCTTGCCTTCTCAGTTAATAGTTTGTGAATAGAATTCATAGTTCAATCATTTCGTTTTGCTTGAAACTTTGAAGACATCATTCCTTTGCCTTTTACCATCTAGTATATCTGACGAGAATACTAAAGCCAGTTGATTCTGCTTCTTTTTTGCAAGTAATATACTTTTTCCTCTGGAATGTTTTATTAGACTCTTTTTCTTTATCATTGGTTTTATCATACTTTATGAGAGTATTTCTTTCTAGATGTGGATCTTTTTTCATTTATCCTTCATTGCACTCCATGAGTCCCATTTGTTCACTTATTAAATTTTGTTCTCCTTCATTTTCTCTTTTCTATTCAGAATACCATTTAGATAGATTCTTCCAAACAGAGAGAAAAAGGACAAAAAAAATTAGGTAATGTGGAAGATCAATTCAAGAGATCTATTTCCTTTGACTATCAGTTCTCCTTTTTGAATATCTTTCGTCAGTGTTTCTTTTTTTTCCTGTTTCCATAGTTTCCAGTTGCTCATTTTTAATAGATGCAATGTCTTCATGAATTTCTTTGAGGATAGCACTTACAAACTTTAAACATCTATAAGTTTAAAAGCTCTGCTTCCTTAAGGTGAGTTGATTATTTTCACCCTTTTGTGCTTTTGCTTTTCCTCTTCCTCAAAAATTAAAAAAACAAACAAACAAAGGATTCTTGAACTCTTTGTAAGTGAGCAGGGTATCAACTGTTGTGCCTCACTTTAGAGTCCATGGGTGAAACGCAGGAAAACAGCTGCCTCTTCCTCTTCTCCCTCCACCCTGTGCCCAAGTAAGGAAGGCTTTGTTGTGGAGCATGAAGATGTTCTAATGCTTTCAGGGTAGATTGTTAAATTAAAAAAAAAAAAAAAGTTGTGGTTTTAGCTGAAAACCAGCATTGTTGCTCCTAGACATTCTGTGTGTAAAGGAGTAAGATAAAAGGTTTGGCTTGGCTATCTAATATACATATTATAAGAATCCTGATTTTTGTCCTACAGCCCCTTTCTGCTGTATCTAGGTTTGGTATTTCTTCAGACTCTCCTGGCAGGAAAGGCTTCTGCATGGCTGCAGCTTTCTTGTGTGTACACATGCATATAGGTGCACCTGCATGTTTGTTCTAGACTGTGGTTTTCTCTGCACTGGCTTAATCCTCAATATAATCCCATCTGCTCTCCTTCTAGAATGCATGAATGCACTTCAGTGGGATTTTGCTAGGAAGTGGAAGAAAATGCATATGCTTTAGTTTGTCTTACACAAAGTAGGTAATTGATAGGTATATGTTGAATAAATCAATCAATGTTGTTGAGAATATTGGGCAAAACACATCTGTTTAAATTTTTAAAAATTATGACTTTAGAATACGGGTAATTAAATGAATCTTTGTAAAAAATTCTTTTAACTTTGTCCTGTTTCAGGAAAGAATCTCATTGGGGTTAAAACTTACCAGTGGAGGTACAAAATGAAAAACCTGCCATCTCTCACTGTTTTTTTTTTTTTCTTTCCCCAAAATTAAAGACCTTAATTCCATTTTGTTCCTTTTTAGTGCTTAGCACAGTGCCTGGCATGTTGTAAGTATTCAATGATAGTTATTATTAATGTTTGTTTAAGTTAAACTCTTTTTGTCTCTCATTGGGGAATAATATGTGTAAAGTACTAGGAATAGATTTTGGCATTTATAGTAAGTGCTCCATAAGCGTTAACTACTATTCTTTGATACATGAGCAACAATTTATTTTTTTCTGTGAAGCTTTCTCTGATCTTATGTCCCAGCCTTTCTGGTAAGTAACATTGATTTGCTTGCTTGTGTGTCTCTCCACCAAATGTGGTTCTTGATAGCTGGGAGCTATCTTTTTTATCTTAGTAGTCTTGCTGCATGGTGATTGCTTGCCACCTATCATTAGTCCCTCTTTTTTGCTAGGTCTTAATGGTTGAGGATGATGGTGTGACTAGAACATGGGGGATGTGCACTAGTGGGAAGTGAAATGTGACAAATATGCTGACACCAGGTTGTATGTAGCTGAATACCAGATTAAAGAATTTGAACTTTATTTTGTATGCCCTGGGAGGCATTTTGATTACTGACTAGATTAGTTTCATATTTTAGAAAGATAATTCTGAGTACAGAGAAGAATATGTGCTGGAAAGAAGAAATAAGATTGGAGGCAAGCAGAAGGTGTAAGAAACTCTTGGCTCTTGCGGTATTATAAGGTTCTTATTTTAGTTGAGAAACGTTGCAGCTCATACTTGAAGGATAGGTCTTACCAACACATAACTTTTAAGTCATATCACAGATAGGCTTCAGGGCTTCTCTGCTCACTTTGCTTTGAGTTATATAAAATTTTAAATAAAATGCTAAAATTTATTATAAACAAGGAACACAACTACATTTTGTAAAAATTGTGAAAATATTTTCTGCAAAAGCCTGTGAATTGGTGATATTTTAAACTTGTTTGTTGTATTTTCTGTTCTGTCCATTGTTCAACATTTAATGTGTGTCATGTACAGGGAAGTAATGTGGGACAACAGTTTTCTTTGGGAAAGGAGATGAATTATGTTTTTAATACACTAAGTTTCAGGTGTTTATATAGCTCAACTGGAGGTACCTTACATATAAGGCTTACAGATTTGTAAAGAGTTTGAGGGAGTAGGCTAGAGATTGGACGTTTTCTAAATAAAGATGGTAATTGAAGCCTAGGGTTTGATGAGTTTGTGCATCTGATAAACAGTAGTCAAAGATGTAAATAGAAATGCAATGAAATGTTCTTCTTTTTGGCCTTAGTGATACAGTCACTAGTGTCTGATGTGTCAGAGTTGTAAAGAAGAATGAAGGACTGAGATCTTTGGGTTGAATCAGAAAGGGGTCATTGGAGACCTGAGACTACACTGATTGGGTAGAGTACAGCAGAGTAAAATTAGATTGGAGGGACACTGAAATGAGTTGATAAGGAAATAGAACACTGTAGTTTAAAAATTCCTGCAAAGGATAGGAAAGCTAGAAGAGTGAAAGAAATTGTAGGGTTAAGTGGTGGTTTTTCCAGATGTATGTGCATTGGCTAACCACTTATAAAGACAGGGAGGTTCAGTACAGTTAAATAAAACTACCCAGAAGTTGGTACTGAACTATATAATATTTTAAAAAGGTAAAATGAACATTAAGAAGAATTAAACAACCCTGAAATTCAGTAAAGCTAATTTTCATCATATAAATTTGACATTTAGAAGAATAATTTTAGTACTTTTTCAGGAGTTCAAATTCTTTGAAGAGTAGCCACAGGATTAAAAAATCATTTGCTAATCGTTGAATTTTTAATGTGTGCCTAGGGTGAGTTTATTTTAAAGTTTTAGAAATTCATAAAAATAGATTGTTAAAAGCTGAATAAATTCATAGAAAATATAGTCACAGTATTTTTGTTGAAAAAGATAGGCATAATTGGAATACCCTATTGGATACGTAGATTTCGATGTGATATGATGAGAGGGAATTTTAAGCACATTTATCATATAACTGACTTAGAATCAGGGATGTAAATTATAGGAGGATGATGCTTACATTTATATTCACAACTCTTCCAAAGTTATAATTTTAAAAAGATATGTTTTTATGGAAAAGAGAGATCTAATATAATAGAATAAAATGTTGACTATAAAATGTTTTAAAATCAGTCTTGAAGGAATAGATCACCTTCATGCTTTCAAATATTCAGAGTTGACATCACAGCAACCTTCGTTTCCCTAAGTGATAACTTTTTATGTATGCAGGTGGTATCTAGACTGTGCTTACAGTTCTTGGTAGACTGAAGAGTGAATGTGTTATTTGTTTGGGAGTGAGGAAAGGAAATATAATAGTGGCCTGGAGTAGGAGTAGAAAGACCTACTTTAAAAAATCTACTCCATTAGAGATTTACATTAAAGGTTTATTTTCTCTATGTAGGGTTTACATTCATACTTTTCTTGAATTCCTAAAACTGAACACCTAGCTAATAAGATTTATTCTCTGAGGAATGAGAGTCTGAGTTATGTGTGTGTGATGAGGGCAGAATGAGAGAGACTGTTTTGAAAGTGACCTCCAAGGGCTATAAAGAGACTTGCAGTTTTGCTAACAAAAATGTTATGCTCTAGATAACTTAGTACCTTTATGATTCTTACTAGCTTGTGGGCTCCAAACCCTAGCTTCTCTTTAATTCAGTATTGTTTATCTTCTCCATTTTAGTCATGTTTCTCTCCATCCCACTGAAAATGAAAGGTCCCTGTCCCTGGGCTATTTGGATCATGGCTTCCCTATAAATATTGATGGTATACCACATGTGTATTTTCTAATTAACTTCTAACTGAGAGTCTAGAAAGACACATAAATGGGGAACCCAAAGTAATCCCTCTCCCTTGATATTTCATAACATAGTTATACATTAAATGGTAGAAGAGTCACTAAGGCTGGATCTCTGAATACACCTATGTGATTCTGAGCTATGGCATGTGAATCTTGGATAGGCTCATTATATTTGTGGAAATCTGTATGCATCTATCAAAATTAACATCTCTATGTAACAAGTCACGTACTATGTCGTTACACAAAAAGTTAAATCGTGTTTACCTCTTGAAAAAGAGATGCAGGTTAGTAAAGACAGTTAAATTCAAGTGGATTTTTAAATATATTGTAGAAAGATCTTGTGCTTTAGCAGAGACATGGACTTCTGCTGCTTACTAGATGTGTTAATTGTGTGCAAGTCACTATGGAAACATGCTCAGAGGATGATTCTGTATGTATAGTGCCTAGTACATCCTTATGAGGTATTCATTAATGAATGTTAGTATTCTTCCTGTTGTACAGGACAAGTGAAATGCCTTCTAGAAAACTAATATTGAACATGTTGGAAAATATTTAAAATAGTTATGTAGCTGAGTAAATTATCAAGTAATGTGTTGATTTAAAAAAACCTGAAAAGGACTACTGTTCCTACTATGTAGGACAGCTTTATTTTATTTTACATGAAAAACTTCTGTACTAATTATTAGTTTCACATTAGACTTAATGTGATACTGAAATTCTTTTCATGTTGACTATATAACAGAGACTATATGTCCTGTTGAGAAGGATATCACCTATAATAAGAAATAATCTGATTAGTTTGAATCAAAGTTACTTTTACATGAGTTAATAATGCACATATATGTTTCCTACTTGAGTAGCATCATCAACACTATTTAGTGGATACCTTTAGGTGACAAGATGTAAGAAGGAAAAAAAAAGTTGTGTAGCAAATGATCAGGTAATACCACTTCTTTAAAATATTACAATTCTAAACACCATTTCAAACAGCAAACTTTCATTATATGTTTGTTAATTTGTAATATCAGATAGCCCATCTTTTTTTTTTTAAGTTTCAGTATAAGATTAATACAAAGTGAGTGACAGACTAGACTACATTGTTAGTAGACATGATTTGTATAATTTGTGCTTTTCTTGCTGAAAGGGTTTTTTCCATGTAGTAAAATACATTTATTCAAAAATGGAGAGGTATAGTACATTATAATTCCAAGGAAATTTTTATATTAAAATGCATATTTTGGCTTAAATTGGAGAGGATTTCATTTAATACCTACATAAGGAGATTCACATTCAAGGCCCAAATCTTATCTATATTACCATACGTTTCTAATTACATGTTATTTTAAGCTTATTTATTTTAAACCATGATTACAGAGTTGATGTATGGGAATATATTGAAGGTATAACCTTATTATATTTACTGGTCTTTTGGTTTAATTCTCTACAACTTCAAAATAGTACTGTGGTATGAAATAACAGAATTATATTTACTCAGGTAAAAACAAGTTCTGAACTGAGTCCTTCATCATATTTTTCTAAAGAACTCACTTCTCATGAGCAAGTATTTAATATCACATAGCTGGAAAATCATTATATTATTGAAACAAATTTTTTCTTTAACTATACCCCAATATCTTGAATATGTATGTGTTTCAGGCCACTTGCAATTAAACTATAAATTTAGATGATATCTTGACTACAACATTAAACACAACTAAGATTTTCAAGTAAACACGTTTACAAATCATAATGCCATTGTGCTGTTCTCTGAGGACTAAAAGCTCTGCTTGTTGGGAAAAGTCAGTTAGGTCTTTTTAAGCAATTGAAGTTCTGTTTTCCTTCTAAACATTCCTTTACTAATTTTTCCAAAGAGAAAAGATGCTCATCTGCATCTTCTGGCACAAGGCTTCTAATGGAATTTGCAAGTTCAAAAAGATATTCTGTATTTTTTCCACTTGGACCAGCTGCATTAAAAATTTGTTCAGCAATGTCTTCCAGAGGTGCAGGACCAAGATAATTAGGATTATCACATGTTCCAATATATAGCAACACAGTGAATGGTTCTGTTGTGGAATCTTTTGGATAAAAATTGACTGTTGTGGTCCTGTAGCCTCCTTTCTCTCTGAAGTCAAGGTATGCTTTTACTTCTTCTTCCTTTCCTACTGGCAGTCTGTAAGCAACACCCCATACACAACCCTGTTGAAAAATGAAAAGAATATATTATTTAGTTTTTACAAGGCTAAAATAGGTGAAGATATATTATGATGTAAGAAAATATCTTGTATATTCTTAGAAATCAGTGCAGTTTTGCCTCACTTAATGTGCACCAAACAGGTATATACTAAACAGTAAAGGAAATCAGCATTTTACATTCTTCAATCTGAATAAATGATTTCCTTGTATACCAGGATATTTATCTTTAAGTTTTTCAAATTTTGTCTTTTAACTAATGGGACTGAAATTAAAATACCAGGTCTTCATTTAGTCATTAAATATAGTTCTAAAGCTTTAAATCCATAAACATTTCACTGATGGTATAGGGGCAGCAGTTTCCAAACTGCTTCAGGGAGTGTTGTAGCCACCCTGAAGCCTACTTCAGGGCTTCTGGATATAAGTGTTGGCGTGCTGGCTGGGAGGGGTTTGACCCCCAACCCCCTTCAGCTGGAGGTGAGTATCACTTATATATTTGGTGTTCTCTTATTTGCAGAAAGTGTTCTGTATTTTAAAAGCTCTGTAATAAAGTAATCAACTATTAAGGCGATAGGTTCATTTATCTGTTCATTTCTTCACTGCCTAAACTTTCAAATATCCTTTGTAAATTACTCCATCCAGAATACTAAATGGCAACCTCTTTGTCAAGAGAGCCCATGAACAGTGTCAGTAAAAGCAGTGTACTTCAGCTGCAAAGATTCTTTGTAGTATTAATAAAATATCTGTGATATAAGCAAGATTTATAGTTTGTAACACAGATTTTCTAGTTTCTTGACAACCTTTAATTATTAACTTGATTATTAAACTTTAGGTTGCTAAGCATCTTGAATAAATTAACATTCTATAGAAACAAAGTGGTTTTATTAACTCTAATTAGGAGTTTTACCAGTTTGAAGCCATTTTTATAGATGCTTTTCCTAATGTAAGTTATGAAAGCGTTTCATAATTTCACCATGCATCTGCTGTTGCTAGCTGCTTGATTTTATATATCAGAGTCCTTTCTAAAGTTAAATATTTAACTTCATAATATAAAATTTGGATCTCAGTAAAATGATTGAAAATATTTAAGAAACAGAGAACTACCAGGTAAATAAAAGTTTTCTAGTGCTCTAAACTTTAAAAAACCTCTTGTGCTCTTGATAAAATTAGGCAGTAAAGAAAGTGATAGTTCATGACTGGGATTTTTGCTGAAATATTAGAATCCTAGCAAATGTGAGGAAAGCTTTAGGGTTTCATTTGATTCTTAGTGGTAGTCTGTCTGAGGGCAGGCTCCATTAATTTCAAAGGAGACCACAAAATTCTCAGTCAATAAACTCATCAAGAAAGGAAAAATGAGACTATATGCCATTGTTTTTTTTGTTGTCTACCTTGAATTCTGTATTTCAGCTTTTCCCAACAGATGAAAAGAAATACAACAAATACAGAGAGGAATTCTAGACCCAGTGTAGTTCAAATTGTCTGTGATGACTGCTAATAAAATTTCATTGATTATTAAAACTGAGAAACATCTTAACATTTTACGATTAAAGACTATACAAAAAAGAATAATTATACCATACCGCAGGATCTTCAACAAGAGTCACAACTCTTCCGGGCTGTTTTAAAAAAGTAAAAAAAAAAAATATTTTTTTTCCCGAATTAAAGTTCAATAACTGAGCATTAGCAACTTACTGTTGACATGGAATTTTTTAACTTTGTTTGCTCATACTAAACACTTTTTCAAAAGTACTTATTTTTTATGATAAATTTTAAAATGAATTAAGAGAGTCTACCTTATCCAAATTATCTTGGCCTTTCTAAAAGATTCTCTTTAATTTGTATATAACAGGTATATTATGTTCACTTAGAATGGATATATTAAAAAACACACACATGTGACTAAGGCTCATCTAAAATGAAAAGCAAAAGGAAGAAGCAATTATAAATAAATGTTGTGATCACTTTTTTCTCTTCAGGAAAAAAAGATTGCTATAGTTTCACTGAGGAACAAAACATGACATTCCAGGGTGCTTTCCTATTGGGAAGTGGTTCTCAAACTTAAGTGTAGATGAGAATTACCTGGAGGTAGTTCCTGATTCTGTAGGTATGGAGCAGTCTAAGAATTTGCATTTTTTTTTTGCAAATACAATTCCTACCTGGTGCCAAAGTCTGTGTCTACTGACATGTTATCATTAGAAAGTTGAGTTGTAAGCCACAATTTTACCTACTTGTATGCCTATCGTGTGGCACATAGCGAACTTACATCATTCAGATATTTGTGTCATCCTTGTTGCTATTTCCTTCTAGTCTTTGTCCATTTGTATAGATAATTCATAATCACGGAACACATAGAATTTTGGATTATGTTTTTTATTTAATTATATTTTACTGTTTGTCTTCTCATCCATTTTAATAGTTGCATAATATTCTACTGTCAACTATAATTTAAACATTCTTGTATTGTTGGACATTTATATTTGACTTATTTTCTATTTAAGATAATGCTAAAGTGAGGATACATATATTGGTGTGGGTCATGTAGCTGTTGCCATGTTACCTTCAATATCAAAGTGAATATGGAGCTATTTATTGAATACCCATTCTGTGCTGTAGAGAAGATAAAACCTTGATTCCTGCTTTCAAGAGCTTATATTGTAATTCTGGAATATGAACTTAACATGTGAAATAGGTAGAGAATACTTAAGGGCTATGATGTATACTGTTTATTAAGTGCAGTAAGAATTCTGAGTCTTGGGTGGTCAGAAAGAAGGACAAAATTTTGGCAAAAGGGCACTGTGACTCATGATTTATGAGTGAGGGTCTAGAAGCAAGATTATACCAGGCCAAGTGTCTGACTTTAGCAGAGGGTCCTCCATGTATGGAAGATGACTCAGAAACATAAGTGGAGAAATAGGATAGAGTCAGATTTGAGATTGGAGTTGAAACTGGGGGTCAATGGAAAAGAAGAAGCCACTGAAATTTGGGAGAAAAAGGAAATGAAGAGCTACTGTAGCACTTGAGTAGTAGGTGACTGTCATGATAAAAGAAGTGCTTTGGGAAGATGGTGTGGTAAAGTATATAGTATGCACGTTCAAGTGCGAAAGAGGTGGACTGTGCGTAAGAAATGTTAGTGGTGGAGGGGACAAGTTCTGCATTCCACCTTTTCTTTCCTTCCCCTTTCACCAGACTAGTCACCAATTTTTGGTAGCTCTATCTTCTGATTATCTTCTGAATCTGGTTTCTCTTCATCCTTCAGTTGTCTCCTTAGGGATTTCGCTGCCTGCCTCCAGACTGTTCTCTACTTGGCCCTAGATTGACTTTCTGGTGCAAAAATTGGGCCACTCACTTCTGTGCTTTGAATTTTTCAGGGTTGTAATATTCTACAGGATAAAATAATTATTTTGCATGAGTTAACTACAAACCTCATTTCTTAACCACTTTCCCTCTCAAGCTGTAATGAATTATTTATAACTTTTACAGACACTCACATCTTTGGATTTACTAGTTCCCAGTGTGGAATGCCTTTCCTTCTTTAGAATCCCTTGGATATCCTCCCACCACTCTCTCCATAAAGGCTTGGCTGTCTGCCCAGATGACTTTGCAGCAGCTCCTTCTAAACTCTCATTGCTCCTTTTATTCATTTCCCTTATAGCACTTATCAGGTATTGTTGTTTGCATAGGTGTCTCCCACTTACATGTGAGTACTCAGTAGTAATTGTTGAAAGGAGGAGAGGTAGTAAAGTCCTCGATGTAGGTGGTGGCAATTGAAACAGAAAACAAAGAGCATATATAGGGAGTCATTAAGGGAAAATAGATTTGTCCCTGTGACTGCTTATGGATGAAACAGACATTGACTCTTGGCACTACTGATATATTGACTCAGAAATATTTTCTAAAATTTAAGCTGTTTGTCCCTAAAATAAAATATATTATTGGGAAACAATGTAAATTTGTAAATGCACTTAAATGTGTTTTGGGGGTATTGAAACTGAAGAAGGGATCTTGGAAGCTGAATGGGATTGGAGTATGCTGTGAAATATGAGTCATGATGGGTGCTTTCATTGGGTAATGAGTAATGTTTCTGATCTACATCTAGAAAAGTGAGGGATTTAGTAAATATTCATGATTATCTCTTGTGTTAAAATGTTTTCTCTTTTTGAAATTGAAATATATCCTTTCTGATATGAAAATTTTTTCACATTTAAATAAATCCTTAATTTGATGAGAACTGGCCAGTTTTGTTAGAAATAAATGAGATGCTTAATTAAACTTAGGAAGATACTAAAGTTAAATGAAGCTAAAAAGAAAGCATAATTTAGTAAAGAAAGTAAGTTTGGTATTTTTCCTACAAATGTCACATTGCACTATGTGGAAATGAGTCCAACATTTGTTTAATAATATCACGTTTCATATGTAATGATCATATGCTCACTAGAAGCATATGTTGCTGTAAAAACATAGTCCTATATAGCATTTACGTTATTCTAATTTGCTAGATATTTCTGTAGCCTTTTATATTCTTGTTTGTCAGACAGTTAATATTTATAAAAGGCTGGTGATCCATTATAATAAAAAATGTGAAGTAAGATAATGTTCTTTCCAGTTTTCTTAATAGAACATTATATTTAGAAAATGTTTAGTGCCTTAGGCTTTCCTTTAATATGCTAGGATGGATTCTTTAAATAAAAGTAGGTATCAAACTATTAGCCACTGCAGTTTTTTTCCCCAAATTTCCTGCCCTATATTTTAGTATATTTAAGTAAAAAGAGAGATATTGGCTTTTATAGCTACCTTCTTCTTTTTTAAAGACTCATGAACTGTTGTATTGGCATGACAGTTTCTTATCATCGGTTTGTTTTGACGGTGTACATAACTCATTATGCTGTGTACCAAACAAACATTTTGGTTGAGACTAGAGCAGTAAAATATGCTATATAACCGTGCTCGTAAGTAATTAATACTTGGTCATTGAAATTGAAGCCTGGGTTAAGGCATTCTTCTTCAGAATGGCAGTTTTAAGTGCCCATATCTGACAACTCAAAAGGCATTTTATTTAACTCAGTTCTTTGAAGTCTTAAATATTATTTTATAACACTCTTGGAGATACCTTGGCCATGAAGTTTCTGTTGGCCTGTAAATGTGCATTTGTGGTAAATCAGCCCTCTGTTTTCAAGTCATCTGTCTACCTTAAAGCCAAATTCTTAATTCACCAACTCTAGTTGAGGTAGAACAGCTTTTAACTTTTTGTGATTTCCATCCTATGTCTCATTGATGAGCAGGTGCAAACTACAGCCTTCCTCTCTTCCCTTTTCCATGATGCAAGGCTACAGGTATTTCTTTGGAATTAACCTCAATCTCTTGCTACATCTGATTTCTAGCATTTTAGATATTGTGCTTTTGAGCCAATATTAATTTCTTTTTTAAAAAAGTGGTAATCAAGCTCATATAACTCTCAGAGTATTTTAGAGAATATGTAAGCAATTAAACACTTTGTACTCTTCTAAAAGTTAGGAGGTTAACTATAAGAAGTGTTCAACTTATCCAAATTATCAGTTACTCAAAATTTAGTTTTCCTTATGGATTAGTTGTTTTGCAGCCAAAATGAGGCTGATTTGCATAAAGCAGTGAGCTCTTACTCTCTTTTCACATATATTAAGATAAATGTCTCTGCATGGCTGACTGAAAAATGGATCAAAGAACTTACATTTTGCATTTATAATTTAGAGGAGAACCACTGAGAAAAAAACATTAAAATAATGCTGGATATAGTATTGGTACTTTGCTATTTAGGTAACAAAGCGGGACTCACTTAACTTGGGAAGTACCGGACAACCAACGTGATCAAAGTAAGGTAATTTTGGAAACTAGTTCTTCTGTGACCTTAGGTGTCATAAAATAAAACCTTTGGAAAGATACTAAAAAACCCCAGAAATAACATGCACGTTTAAACTCAGACCAGTCAAAGCCTGGCAGAATGCAGAAATGCCAATAAACTTAATTGTAAAAAAGCTGAATTTGCTAGTTGATTTTAGTATTTCAACTCCGTGGTGACAGGAAGGTTTATCTTCCCACCTTTTGGGGGGGCAGTAGTTGCCAAGAGATGGGGTCCCCTCCCAGCACGTTAGCCTTGTGCGAGTTTACGCCCACGCTTCTTCCTCTTCAAGAACTACCTACCACCAAGCATGTCAAGTGGCTTCGGAAGGACTGCCTTTGGTTTGAGAGGGAGTCGGGGGCAGGTGGCCGAGGAAGGGACACAGAGAGAGGTAGAAGCATTATAAACTATTTCATGAGTTTACTCGGCCGTTGGGGTGTTAAGTCCCACAGAGCTGGGCCAGGAGATGGGGAGCAGTGAGCCGTGGTCAGTAAGTGTGGGGGACTGGTTAGCGCCTCACCTTGCCGGGAACCCCGCGGTGGTCGATGCTGCCCTGCCAGAAGCGCCTGCTGTAGCCTGAGATATATCCAACCACCTTGTCCTGATAGGGGAAGTCCACCTTCCAGATGAGGGACCCGTAACCAAAAACCCACATCCTTCCCTTGCTCTTCCTCCTTGGTGGCGGCGGCGGCGGCTGTCCCCTCGGCGTGGTCTCTGAACTGCAGGCAGGGACTACAGCTTTCCGGACGCAAGAAACCGGCTGCGCAGACGCAAAGTCTGCACTCCCTGCTTGGGGACGCAAAGCACACTGGGACTTGCAGTTCGAAGAATGTTTTCCTACTCCAGCTCAGTCAGTTATTATTATTTTTTTTTTGCTTGCTTAGGGTATCCGGAAGTATTGACTTCCTCTGAACTAAGCAATGGATTTTTTCAGCAGCCTCTATAAATCACCCTACTTTTCCTGAGGTGCGCGTGGTCAGAGGACTACATTACCCATAATCCTTTTATGGGTTTTGTGGTTCTAAGATTGGAACTGTCTTCTGTTTTTCAAACGCAGAGAGGAAGAAGAGAGAGGGTGGGAATCGTGGCTGGTGTGGTCTAGATACGGAGGCGAGCTGTTTATTGGTACCGCAGTTGGTACGTAGAAAGACATTTTGTTATGGTTTGAAAACTGGATTTGCAGGGAGTGTAATCTATTTTTACATTAAAAAAAATCTTTCTACCTGTCGAATAAAAGCAGAAAGTTTACTACAGAAGTTTTGTGCCTGTAGAAGAGCTGTTGAATATTATTTCAACAAAAATTGCTTGCATATTTAAATTTTCTGCGTGAAACGACCTTATTCATCTTTAGTATTCTCAGGAGTCACTCAGAAAAGAGTAGGCAAAGGTTTTTAGCTCGTGTATAGGCTTTGGAAGCCATATGTGAGACCTCCTGAAGTTGTATACAAGATTTGGGATCTGTGTACATTTTTCTGGGGAGAAATTTAATAGCTTTCATGAGTTTATCCAACAGGTCAAGTATCCTAAAAAATGTTTTGATCTGAAGGCTAGAGCTACTGCTCCAAAATACTGTTTAGGAAGCTCACTTGGACCATCAGTGCAGTGTTTCTGTATGTGAAAGCAGAAACCTTAACAAATGATTATTCTTTCTTGAGGATTTCTGTTTGGTAGTCTTTAGCTTTATAAAAGAATGCTAGAACATCCAGGTTCAAGGAGTATTATTTATGCTCTTAAGAAATCAGCAGGAAAATGTCACAAAGAAAAACTTAATTTAGGAATAATCAGGTCTGGGCTTCCCTGGTGACGCAGTGGTTAAGAATCCGCCTGCTAATGCAGGGAACACGGGTTCGAGCCCTGGTCCGGGAAGATCCCACGTACTGCGGAGCAACTAAGCTCGTGAGTCACAACTACTGAGCCTACGCTCTAAAGCCTGCGAGCCACAACTACTGAGCCCACGTGCCACAACTACTGAAGCCCGTGCGCCTAGAGCCCATGCTTCGCAACAAGAGAAGCCACTGCTATGTGAAGCCCCGCGAACCTGCAATGAAGAGTAGCCCCCGCTCCCCACAGCTGAAGAAAAGCCTGTGCACAGCAACGAAGACCCACGCAGCCAAAAATAAAATAAATAAATTTATATATAAAAAAAGAATAACCAGGTCTTTTAATTTTCTCCAAGCTGTGGTTTCACATTGCCTGGAATGGTTAGTTCCCCCCCCAAATTTTTCGAAAAATTTCAAACATACAGAAAAGTTAGAAAAAAAGAATATGGTGACCATTTATATACTCTCCACATGGGTCCGATAATTAACATTATGCCATAGTTGCTTTACTCTTTTTCTCTTTATATACTTTTAAATCTAAAACCTTTTGGGCTTCCCTGGTGGCGCAGTGGTTGAGAGTCCGCCTGCTGATGCAGGGGACACGGGTTCGTGCCCCGGTCCGGGAGGATCCCACATGCCGCGGAGCGGCTGGGCCCGTGAGCCATGGCCGCTGAGCCTGCGCGTCCGGAGCCTGTGCTCTGCAACGGGAGAGGCCACAACAGTGAGAGGCCCGCATACCACCAAAAAAAGAAAAAATAAATAAAACCTTTGAAATAAGCTGCATGTGTTGTGACTTCACTGCTAAATACTTATAAGAATAAGGACATTTTCCTGATAACCATAATGCCATTATCACATCTAAGAATACTAACGATAATTACATCATCAAATATCTATTCCATCTTCAAATTACCTTAATTGCCTGAAAATTTATTTTTGTAGCTGATATTTTGTTTACCAGTTCAGGTCTAGGTGATGTTTATGTATCATACATATTTGTTATTACATTGTATGTATTTTGTTGTTTGAGTCTGTACTCTCTATTTTAGTCTAGAACATAGGGAGGTTTTACTAAGGGAGATCTTAACAGTTTATTCTTGTTGACTAGTTGGTATTAAAGGTTGAAGAGAACGATCCTGCTATTATAGTACATGTCTTTTGGCTTCTCTTTCCCTTAAGCGGAAAGATATTATCCAGTTCTGTTAATTTTTTCAGATTATTGTGTATTAATCTGGATCTGTTAACATTATTTGTAACTGTGAGAAAACCCAGTAAATTTAGAAGGGGATTCTTATCTGTTTTTACTTGAAGTTGTTTTTCATGTCTTTGGAATAGTATTCTTATATGTGTGTTTGTGTGTGGTTTTCCTATGTATGAAAAAAGTTTTCTTCTATTAGATGAATATGCTTATAAATAGACCTAAAATGTGTGATTTGTTCTTTTTTGTGAAATTTGGATGTAATGGCCTTGGCTAGAAGTAATATATTTAAAAACATACAGCTTACCATTCAAGATTCTCCATAGTTTGGCTATGTCTGTAACCTCATTTTTCTACTATTCTTTTTTTTTTACCTAATCCTCCTTCCAAAGTAAATTGTTTCCATAATTCACTGAACCTTACTCACCCTTGCTTGTTCATTTCCATAATTTTGGTTATATTTTTTCTTCTGCCCAAGAAATGCTATTTTACATGTTATCTCATTGTCACAGCCTCCCTTATCTTTTAGGCACAGCTCATATCCCCCACCAAGTTGAAGTAGTTTTCCCCTTCTTTGATTACTCATGGCTCTTTATCTGTACTTCTCTTATGGCACTTTATGCTATTTTGAATCACGTATATTTATCATTTCTGTGAGACAGTACATAACTTGAGATAGAATCTGTGTCTATGTCATCTCTTTTTTTTTAAGACATCCAAAAAATTTTATTTATTTATTTTACCATCTTTATTAGAGTACAGTTGCTTCACAATGGTGTGTTACTTTCTGCTTTATAACAAAGTGAATCAGCTATACATATACATACATCCCCATATCTCCTCCCGCTTGTGTCTCCCTCCCACCCTCCCTATCCCACCCCTCTAGGTGGTCACAAAGCAGGCGCTGATCTCCCTGTGCTTTGCAGCTGCTTCCCACTAGCTAGCTGTTTTACATTTGGTAGTATATATAAGTCCATGCCACTCTCTCACTTCGTCCCAGCTTACTCTTCCCGCTCCCCACGTCCTCAAGTCCGTTCTCTACGTCTGTATCTTTATTCCTGTCCTGCCCCTAGGTTCCTCAGAACCACTTTTTTTTTAAGGTTCCATATATATGTGTTAGCATATGGTATTTGTTTTTCTCTTTCTGACTTACTTCACTCTGTATGACAGACTTTAGGTCCATCCACTTCACTACAAATAACTCAATTTCGTTTCTTTTTATGACTGAGTAATATTCCATTGTATATATGTACCACATCTTCTTTATCCATTCATCTGCCGATGGACACTTAGGTTGCTTCCATGTCCTGGCTATTGTACATAATGCTGCGATGAACATTGTGGAACATGACTTTTTTTGAATTATGGTTTTCTCAGGGTATATGCCCAGTAGTGGGATAGCTGGGTCATATGGTAGTTCTATTTGTAGTTGTTCAGGGAACCTCCATACTGTTCTCCATAGTGGCTGTATCAATATACATTCCCACCAACAGTGCAAGAGGGTTCCCTTTTCTCCACACTCTTTCCAGCATTTATTGTTTGTACATTTTTTTGATGATGGCCATTCTGACTGGTGTGAGGTGATACCTCATTGTAGTTTTGATTTGCATTTCTCTAGTGCTTAGTGATGTTGAGCATCCTTTCATATGTTTATTGGCAATTTGTATGTCTTCTTTGGAGAAATGTCTATGTAGGTCTTCTGCCCGTTTTTGGATTGGGTTGTTTGTTTTTTGGATATTGAGCTGCATGAGCTGCTTGTAAATTTTGGAGATTAATCCTTTGTCAGTTGCTTCATTTGCAAATATTTTTTCCCATTCTGAGGGTTGTTTTTTCGTCTTGTTTATGGCTTCCTTTGCTGTGCAAAAGCATTTACGTTTCATTAGGTCCCATTTGTTTTTATTGTCCCATTGTCCCATTATTTTTTGTCCCATTATTTTTGTTTTTATTTCCATTTCTGTAGGAGGTGGGTCAAAAAGGATCTTGCTGTGATTTATGTCATAGAGTGTTCTGCCTATGTTTTCCTCTAAGAGTTTTATAGTGTCTGGCCTTACATTTAGGTCTTTAATCCATTTTGAGTTTATTTTTGTGTATGGTGTTAGGGAGTATTCTAATTTTATTCTTTTACATGTAGCTGTCCAGTTTGCCCAGCCCCACTTATTGAAGAGGCTGTCTTTTCTCCATTGTATATTCTTGACTCCTTTATCAAAAATAAGGTGACCATATGTGCGTGGGTTTATCTCTGGGCTTTCTGTCCTGTTACATTGATCTGTCTTTCTGTTATTTTGCCAGTACCATACTGCTTGATTACTATCACTTTATAGTATAGTCTGAAGTCTGGGAGCCTGATTCCTCCAGCTCCGTTTTTCTCTCTCAATTGCTTTGGCTACTTGGGGTCTTGTGTTTCCATACAAATTGTGAAATTTTTTGTTCTAGTTCTGTGAAAAATGCTAGTGGTAGTTTGATAGGGATTGCATTGAATCTGTAGTTTGCTTCGGGTTGTATAGTCATTTTCACAATGTTGATTCTTCCAGTCCAAGAACGTGGTATATCTCTCCATCTGTTTGTATCATCTTTAATTTCTTTCATGAGTGTCTTATAGTTTTCTGCATACAGGTCTTTTGTCTCCTTAGGTAGATTTATTCCTAGGTATTTTATTCTTTTCGTTGCAGTGGTAAATGGGAGTGTTCCCTTAATTTCTCTTTCAGATTTTTCATCATTAGTGTATAGGCATGCAAGAGATTTCTGAGCATTAATTTTGTATCCTTCTACTTTAACAAATTCATTGATCAGCTGTAGTAGTTTTCTGGCAGCATCTTTAGCATTCTCTTTGTATAGTATTATGTCATCTGCAAACAGTGACAGCTTTACTTTTTCTTTACCGATTTGGATTCCTTTTATTTCTTTTCATCTCTGATTGCTGTGACTAAAACTTCCAAATCTATGTTGAATACTAGTGGTGGGAGTGGACAGCCTTGTCTTGTTCCTGATCTTAGAAGAAATGCTTTCAGTTTTTCACCATTGAGAACGATGTTGGCTGTGAGTTTGTCATATATGGCCTTTATTTTGTTGAGGTAAGTTCCCTCTATGCCTACTTTCTGGAGGGTTTTTATCATAAATGGGTGTTGAATTTTGTCAAAAGCTTTGTCTGCATCATTTGAGATGATCATATGGTTTACTCCTTCAGTTTGTTAATATGGAGTATCACATTGATTGATTTGCATATATTGAAGAATCTTTGTATTCTTGGGATAAACCCCATTTGATTATGGTGTATGATCCTTTTAATGTTCTGTTGGATTCTGTTTGCTAGTATTTTATTGAGGATTTTTGCATCTATGTTCATCAGTGATACTGGCCTGTAGTTGTCTTTCTTGGTGACATCTTTGTCTGGTTTTGTTATCAGGGTGATGATGTTGCCTTGTAGAATGAGTTTGAGAGTGTTCTTCCCTCTACTATATTTTGGAAGAGTTTGAAAAGGATAGGTGTTATCTCTTCTCTAAATGTTTGATAGAATTCGCCTGTGAAGCCATCTAGTCCAGGACTGTTGTTTGTTGGAAGATTTTTAATCACAGTCTCAATTTCAGTGCTTGTGATTGGTCTGTTTATATTTTCTATTTCTTCCTGGTTCAGTCTTGGAAGGTTGTGCTTTTCTAAGAATTTGTCCATTTCTTCCAGGTTGTCCATTTTATTGGCATAGAGTTGCTTGTAGTAATCTCTCATGATCCTTCGTATTTCTGCAGTGTCAGTTGTTACTTCTCCGTTTTTATTTCTAATTTTTTTGATTTGAGTCTTATCCCTTTTTTTCTTGATGAGTCTGGCTAATGGTTTATCAATTTTGTTTATCTTCTCAAAGAACCAGCTTTTAGTTTTATTGATCTTTGCTATTTCCTTCATATATTTTTCATTTATTTCTGATCTGATCTTTTTGATTTCTTTTCTTCTGCTAACTTTGGTTTTTTTTAATTCTTTCTCTGATTGCTTTAGATGTAAGGTTAGGTTGTTTATTTGAGATGTTTCTTGTTCCTTGAGGTAGAATTGTATTGCTATAAACTTCCCTCTTAGAAGTGCTTTTCTGTGACAGGGCGAGAGAGAGTCATGGGCATATACACACTAACAAACGTAGTAAGGTAGATAGCTAGTGGGAAGCAGCCGCATGGCACAGGGATATTGGCTCGGTGCTTTGTGACAGCCTGGAGGGGTGGGATAGGGAGGGTGGGAGGGAGGGAGACGCAACAGGGAAGACATATGGGAACATATGTTTATGTATGACTGATTCGCTTTGTTATAAAGCAGAAGCTAACACACCATTGTAAAGCAATTATACCCCAATAAAGATGTTGAAAAAAAAAAAAAAAAAGAAGTGCTTTTGCTGCATCCCATAGGTTTTGGGTCGTTATGTTTTCATTGTCATTTGTTTCTAGGTATTTATTGATTTCCTTTTTGATTTCTTCAGTGATCTCTTGGTTATTAAGTAGTGTATTGTGTACCCTCCATGTGTCTGTCTTTTTTACCCTTTTTTTTCCTGTAATTGATATCTAGTCTAATAGCATTGTGGTCGGAAAAGATACTTGATACGATTTTAGTTTTCTTAAATTTGCCAAGGCTTGATTTGTGACCCAAGATATGATCTGTTTTGGAGAATGTTCTATGAGCACTTGAGAAGAAAGTGTATTCTGTTGTTTTTGGATGGAATATCCTATAAATATCAGTTAGGTCCATCTTGTTTAATGTGTCATTTAAAGCTTGTGTTTCCTTATTTATTTTCATTTTGGTTGATCTCTCCATTGGTGAAAGTGGGGTGTTAAAGTCCCCTATTGTGATGGTGTTACTGTCAATTTCCCCTTTTAATGGGTGTTAGCATTTGCCTTATGTATTGAGGTGCTCCTATGTTGGGTGCATAAATATTTACAGCTGTTATACCTTCTTATTGGATTGATCCCTTAATCATTATGTAGTGTCCTCCTTTGTCTCTTTAACAGTCTTTATTTTAAAGTCTATTTTGTCTGATATGAGAATTGTTACTCCTGCTTTCTTTTGATTTCCATTTGCATGGAATATCTTTTTCCATCCCCTCACTTTCAGTCTGTATGTGTCCCTAGGTCTGAAGTGGGTCTCTGTAGACAGCATATAAATGGGTCTTGTTTTTCTATCCATTCAGCCAGTCTGTGTCTTTTGGTTGGAGCATTTAATCCATTTACATTTAAGGTAATTGTCAATATGTATGTTCCTATGACCATTTTCTTAATTGTTTTGGGTTTGTTATTGTAGGTCTTTTCCTTCTCTTGTGTTTCCTGCCTAGAGATGTTCCTTTAGCATTTGTTGTGAAGCTGGTTTGGTGGTGCTGAATTCTCTTAGCTTTTGCTTGTTGGTAAAGATTTTAATTTCTCTGTCTAATCTGAATGAGATCCTAGCTGGGTAGAGTAATCTTGGTTGTAGGTGTTCCCCTTTCATCACTTTAAGTATGTCCTGCCACTCCCTTCTGGCTTGCAGAGTTTCTGTTGAAAGATAAGCTGTTAACCTTATGGGGATTCTGTTGTATGTTATTTGTTGTTTTTCCCTTGCTGCTTTTAATATTTTTTCTTTGTATTTAATTTTTGATCGTTTGATTAATATGTGTCTTGGCGTATTTCTCCTTGGATTTATCCTGTATGGGACTCTCTGCGCTTCCTGGACTTGATTGACTATTTCCTTTCCCATATTAGGGAAGTTTTCAACTATAATCTTTTCAAATATTTTCTCAGTCACTTTCTTTTTCTGTTGTTTTTCTGGGACCCCTATAATTCGAATGTTGGTGCATTTAATATTGTCCCAGAGGTCTCTGAGGCTGTCCTCAATTCTTTTCATTCTTTATTCTGCTCTGTGGTAGTTATTTCCACTATTTTATCTTTCAGGTCACTTATCTGTTCTTCTCCCTGAGTCATTCTGCTATTGATTTCTTCTAGAGAATTTTTAATTTCATTTATTGTGTTGTTCATCATTGTTTGTTTGCTGCTTAGTTCTTCTAGGTCCTTGTTAAACGTTTCTTGTATTTTCTCCATTCTATTTCCAAGATTTTGGATCATCTCTACTATCATTACTCTGAATTCTTTTTCAGGTAGACTGCCTATTTCCTCTTCATTTTTTTTGGTTTGATGGGTTTTTACCTTGCTCTTTCATCTGCTGTGTCTTTCTCTGTCTTCTCATTTTGCTTACTGTGTTTGGGTTCTCTTTTTCGCTGGCTGCAGGTTCGTAGTTCCTGTTGTTTTTGTATCTGCCCCCAGTGGCTAACGTTGATTCAGTGGGTTGTGTAGGCTTCCTGGTGCAGGGGACTAGTGCCTGTGTTCTGGTGGATGAGGTTGGATCTTGTCTTTCTGGTGGGCAGGACCAAGTCCAGTGGTTTGTTTTGGGTTGTCTGTGACATTATTATGATTTTACGTAGCCTCTCTGCTAATGGGAGGGGTTGTGTTCCTGTCTTTCTAGTTGTTTTGCATAGGGTGTCCAGCACTGTAGCTTGCTGGTTGTTGAGTGGAGCTGGGTGTTAGTGTTGAGATGGAGATCTCTGGGAGAGCTTTCACTGTTTGATATTACTTGGAGCCAGGAGGTCTCTGGTGGACCAGTGTCCTGAACTTGGCTCTCCCACCTCAGAGGCACAGGCCTGACACCCCGCAGAAGCACCAGGACCCTGTCAGCCACATGGCTCAGAAGAAGAGGGAGAAAAAAAGAAAGAAAGTAAGAAAAAAATAAAATAAAGTTATTAAAATAAAAAATTATTAAAAATAAAAAATTAAAAACTAATAAAAAAGAAAGAAAGAAGAGAGCAACCAAATCAAAAAACAAATCTACCCATGATAACAAGCACTAAAAACTGTACTTAAAAAAAAGGAAAAAACGAAAAACGGATAGACAGAACTTTAGAACAAATGGTAAAAGCAAAGCTCTACAGACAAAATCAGACAAAGAAGCATACACATACACACTCACGAAAAGAGAAAAAGGAAAAACATATATATATATTAAAAAAGAGCAACCAAATCAATAAACAAATCTACCAATGATAATAAACTCTAAATACTAAACTAAGGTAAACATAAAACCTGAAACAAATTAAAAGGAAACTCCAAGTCTACAGTTGCTCCCAAAGTCCTCTTCCTCAATTTTGGGATGATTCGTTGTCTGTTCAAGTATTGCACATATGCAGGGTACATCAAGTTGATTGTGGAGATTTAATCCGCTGCTCCTGAGGCTGCTGGGAGAAATTTCCCTTTCTCTTCTTTGTTCGCACAGCTCCTGGGGTTCAGCTTTGGATTTGGCCGCGCCTCTGCGTGTAGGTCGCCTGAGGGCGTCTGTTCCCTGCTCAGACAGGACGGGGTTAAAGGAGCAGCTGATTCGGGGGCTCTGGCTCACTCAGGCCCGGGGGAGGGAGGAGTACGTAATGTGGGGCGAGCCTGCAGCGGCAGAGGCCATAGTGACGTTGTAACAGCCTCAGGTGCGCTGTGTCTTCTCCCAGGAAAGTTGTCCCTGGATCATGGGACCCTGGAAGTGGCAGGCTGCACAGGCCCCCGGGAGGGGCGGTGTGGATAGTGACCTGTGCTTGCACACAGGCTTCTTGGTGGCTGCAGTGGCAGCCTTAGCATCTCATGCCCGTCTCTGGTGTCTGCGCTGGTAGCCGCACCTCGCGCCCATCTCTGGAGCTTGTTTAGGCGGTGCTCTGAATCCCGTCTCCTCGCGCACCACGCAACAATGGTCTCTTGCCTCTTCGGCAGTTCCAGACTTTTTCCCAGACTCCCTCCCGGCTAGCTGTGGCTCACTAGCCCCCTTCAGGCTGTGTTCCCGCAGCCAACTCCAGTTCTCTCCCTGGGATCTGACCTCCAAAGCCCGAGCCTCAGCTCTCAGCCACCACCCACCCCGGCGGGTGAGCAGACAAGCCTCTCAGGCTGGTGAGTGCTGTTCGGCACGGATCCCCTGTGTGGGAATCTCTTCGCTTTGCCCTCTGCAGCCGTGTTGCTGTGCTCTCCTCCGTGGCTCTGAAGCTTCCCCTCTGCCACCCCCCATCTCCGCCAGTGAAGGGGCTTCCTAGTGTGTGGAAACTTCTCCTTCACAGGTCCCTCCCAGAGGTGCAGGTCCTGTCCCTATTCTTTTGCCTCTGTTTTTTCTTTTGTCTCTGTTGTTTCTTTTTTCTTTTGCCCTGCCCAGGTACGTGGGGAGTTTCTTGCCTTTTGGGAAGTCTGAGGTCTTCTGCCAGCGTTCAGTAGGTGTTCTGTAGGAGTTGTTCCACGTGTAGATGTATTTCTGATGTATCTGTATGGAGGAAGGTGATCTCTGCGTCTTACTCCTCCACCATGTTGAAGGTCTCCTTCAGTGTCTTTTTCATTCCCCCTCCTTGCAACTTCTGTGTCATCTTTATATCCTCCACATTGCTGATCATTTAATTGGTACTCAGTAAATAATCATTAACTGAATAATTAAATATTCTGTAATAAATATCTTCGCTTCCTTAGTAATGGACTGGTTGATTTAATCAGATTAATTCATAGCTAATATTAGCTCTCTGTAGAATCAGGTTCTGCAGATACAGCTTTATATTTAAACATGACCATAGATAAGTTTAAACTTACTACAGGAACTGCTGTGTGCTTACTTTTAACCTCTTCCCTCAAACCTCCCGTTCTGATTAAATTATTTAGAATATCACTCTGGAAAGTTTTTTACCTGTATTGGACTAGACATGTTGTTGGTATTTCCTGACCTACCTCGTAAGATATTTAGAAAAACTAAAAGGAAGAATGGAACTGAAATGTTCCTGAGAGGGACTGCCTTTTGAGAGATAACTGTTGCCCTGAGAATCCTGGGTCTTACCCCAACCTGCCTCATAGTGTGACTAACAAGAAATTGTCTTTGTAAGAGTCATATGCTGAGCTATACTGGACACTGACTCCAGGGGAACTTGAACTTAAAGGGAGATTGTGAGGAAGAGGCTAATAATGCTGTGAAAAACTTTCTGGGCTAGTGTAGGAAAGCTGGACCCATCTATGATGGTCTTTGTTCATTTTAGTATATTCAGTCAGTGGGACTGTTTCATCAAGGAAAGAAAACCCAAGTGTTTTGCTCCTTCTGGAAAGAACCACCAGGGACATAAAAACTAGAATTACTATTTATTTTTGTTTTTTTAAAAAAATGTCTTTCACTCCTTTCTGGCTTTTTTGGGTTTAGCTTTTCCCTGTAGAGGGCTATAAAATTAGTTCTTGAGGCTGAGTGTTGCTGGTCGTTAAATGGCCATCTCTGCACAGTAGACTATATACATTTGGGATTAACTGAAGGAATTTCACTCTCTCATCAACAGTGTTCCAGTGAGTGCATTTTGTTGGAGTATGAATGGGAGCAGAAGCCTGCAGGAAGGAGCTGCTCAGACAAGGAGTGATAGAACACTTAAAACTCCCTTGATATCTTTAATAAGAGGATTCTAAGGAAGCCCAGTCCCCCAAACAGAGAGACTTCCTGGTTTAGACTGGCAGAGGCTATGGCCTGACAGGTTGCTATCTCCACCTCAGGCTGTTCCCCAGCAGTTATGTGAGAGATGCTAGACAGATCCACACTGATCTGCTAATATCTAGGAGTGCAGTGTTGTTTTATTGACGATAGTGTTTTCTTTCTGCCTTGTTTTGTAGACTGGTCAAAAGAATGGATTTTACAGAGGCTTACTCTGACACATGCTCCACGGTTGGACTTGCTGCCAGGGAAGGCAATGTTAAAGTCTTAAGAAAACTACTCAAAAACGGACGTAGTGTTGATGTTGCTGATAACAGGGGATGGATGCCAATTCATGAAGCAGCTTATCACAACTCTATAGAATGTTTGCGGATGTTAATTCGTGCAGGTAAAGTAAATTCGGGGTGTGGGAGGCTGGGCTTGCAAGCTGGATTAATAAAAGAAAAAAAATGGTAATACATGACTTATTAACAGTAGTATTTGTTTACCTTTGTATAACCATACAGTAACTGCTTCTGTGTTATTAAGAATGGTAAGATTGCCTACCTTGAATTATATAAGTATGGTGTTCCAGCTGGACATTTAGAAATGTTGCCCTTTATATGGAAGTGCTTATGCCTGGCCGATTTTTATTGCTAAGCTAGGTGATGTGGCAGAAGTAATCTGCTGTTTTAATTTAAGCATTTGGTACTTACTGGTCATGTTTATTTTTTATTCCTTCTCCAAAGAAAAAGAACAGTGCTGCCGAAATTGAGGGTATGAGTGTTTTCCTTGAATTAGTCTTTTTTTTTTTTAATACTTTTCAGTTTCCTGAATTTGGGGACTCTTACCAATTAGTTTGATTTTGTACTTGCTGAGGACACAGAAGAGAACAGGACAGACAAGGTCCCTGCCGTAGTGTTTTTATTCCCTTTGGGGGTAGGGGTGGGAACAGAATAAATACCTAAACAGTTAAACAAGGTAATTTCAAAAGGTAAAAGTGTTGTGGAAAAAATTAAACAGAGTAATGGGACAGAGAGTAATCATGTACATCTCTTTCCAGCTCTGTATTGGGTAGACTTCAAAGCTGGTAGGTTGAGATCAGCCATGTGGGAGTAGTTACACCATAGAAATCAGCCAGTGTTACAAACCAATTCTATAAACTTCTTTTTTCTTTTTTCACTCCCTCAGAGCCAGTTACACAGCCAGCACACAACTGAGTGAGGGGCTCAGTAAATGAGACTAAATGAGACAGTGTGACACTCAGGAAGCGGGGTGTGGGAAGAGAATTAATGGTGATTGAGCACTGCTTTGTAGCAGTCATTGTACTAGATGCTTGATTTACATTATTTATCTAAATATGCAAAACTGCTATTGAGAACATGTTACCCCCATTTTATTGAAAAGACCAAGGCTCAGAGAAATTGACTTGTCAAAAGTTATGTAATAAACCAGGATATTTGATTTGAACCCATTTCTCTGACTCTAAAGCCCATGTTTTTCCACTGTAGTATGTTTCCAGCGTTTAATCAAAGTAAACATTTTTAACATTCAGTTAATTTAAACTGAGTTTGAATGTAACACTCCATGTTATGACACTCAGTGCACCATTTACATTTCATTAATCATGGACATTCATATTTTTCTCCCCTGTGTACTTACCATCACCAGTCACTCAGAAGGTAGACTTTTGGGACCATAGCTCATCAAAATTACTAACTCGTTACTTCATGGATGGGAAAGAAAGTAATCCTCAAAATGTTTTTGGTGTGGCTTTTTGTTTGTTTTGTTTTAAGGGATGAGAGATGACAAGGCTAAATTCTCCAAATCATAATACAGGAAGTTTATCATGAATGCTTTTTAAATCACGTGTTCTAGAGTCTATTATAGTTGAATGTTTAAAGGTATTGGAAAGATAGAGTTTATGCCTCAAATGTAAAAATACATGTTTTCAGAATTTGTTTGAAGTTAATTCTATAGCTTGAATTCCCAAACTATCTCTAGTGACAAAGGCATGGATTTTTTGTTGTTGTTATATATTTATTTTGTTTATTTATTTTTGGCTGTGTTGGGTCTTCGTTGCAGCACGTGGGCTTCTTATTGCAGTGGCTTCTGTTGTTGCGGAGCACGGTCTCTAGGCGCACGGGCTTCAGTAGCTGTGGCACACGGGCTTAGTTGCTCCCCGGCATGTGGGATCTTCCCGGACCAGGGCTCGAACCCGTGTCCCCTGCATTGGCAGGCAGATTCTTAACCACTGCGCCACCAGGGAAGTCCCCAAAGGCATGAATTTGAATGTTTGTTTCTAGTCAAAAAGTTCATTCCAGATATACTGTTATCTCTTCCCACATCAGTTTTATGTTATAATTTTTTTCCTTTTAGCTGCTGAATAAAATTAGGCAGGCTTTTGACTTAATGTGTTTGAACTGGCTATTTAAGTCATCTATGTTTTCTTTTAGAAGTTAAAAGTATCACCTTCATTGTTAATGACTATTCTTTTTTAGGCTTGATGTTTTTGGAGGGTAAGTCACTCATAGTTAACTGTGTGAATAGTTGATATAAATGGTCAAATAAAAATTTCTCACAATTTGTATTAGAGTTCACTATTATGAAATAAATTTTGGATAAATCTAATTTATGTGCAGTACATACACAAAGATTAGGGTAGGGGTAGGGAGATAGGAAATAGGGTTTGCAGAGGGTAGGAAGCAGCTATATGACTTATTCTAGGAGGTGGTGACATTTTTGGTCTCAGTTTTCCATGAGTTTGGTTGTTCTGTGTAGTTGGAACTAATGTCCAAAATTCTGTCAGGTTTGGTTACTTGATTCACTAGAAAAATCAAACTAAAATGAAGCAAAAGGGCTATATAGCCTATTGGTCACTTTCAAAAATGTTTTCTATATTCCCCTGGCTCATCCCTTCTTTTGTAAATTAAAGTCCATACTTAATTCAGATCCACTGCCTTCTAAAAAAGATTATAATTTAAACTTTTCTGGTTAGTTCAAGTTCATAAATATTTACCAGTGGGGAATGGTAGCTGACTACTTTGTAAAATGTCTAGCTAACATACAGCTTCATGTAGGGAGGTATTTTAAAGTGATGGTGACGTACAAACATTTCTAGTCTTGAAGAGTGAAGTGAGGTCTCTTCCGCTTAATGATGACAGTAGCATCTTCATATCGGTAACCAGTTAACTTGTTATTATGGGTTAATCTTAAAAGTTTCAAAAGCAAGTTTGACATTTCTGTCATTCTTTATACTTGCTATACCTGTGTTTTATATGATTCATAATTCTCTTGTCCCTTGTAGCTCAGCTGGTATACATAAAATTGTCTTTTATTATATAATTTCTGCCTCCTTAAATTCATCTAATATTAGTTAACTGCCAGAGATTCCTGAAACATACTTTTTATTAGTGTACTAAAGTATGAAGGTGCTCAGGCCTAGACAAAAAGGATGGAAGAGTCTTAAAAGGTTAGAAAGGCTTTGCTTTACTGTCTTCATTTTAGATCCAGAATCTAGCCTAGAAATCATACATGGCCTTTTCATTCAAGTTGGAGAAGAAGTATGGATTACTTAGAAATTTGTATGGATTACTTAGAAATTTAAGTATGGATTACTTAGAAATTTAATATGCATATATATATATATGTATATATATTTCACTTTAGCTTTCTGTATAAAGTATTAGCACAAATAACAAATTTGCTGTTCTTCTGTATTGGCAGTTTAGTGTAATAGGTACTGAGATTTCATGAAGTTTATTAAATCTTGAAGAACAATAATTATCTTCAGTGACAGTTAATCATGCCATTCTATATTAAACCATTTGCTGACGAAAGGTCACTTAAACTCTTGCAATTAATTATAACGTACTGTGAACAAGTACTTTTATGTGGCCAATATATGATCTAATAATTCATAGTACTTTTTATTAGTTCATGTTAAGAAAATATTACACTGTTATACTGGGCATGGTAACAGATATTGGAAATCCTTAGATAAATAAGGCAGTATAGCGTAGTGATCAAGTGTTGTGTTCAGATGGACCATGTTATTTTACTTATTCTAACTTTAACACATGGTTTAATAGTAAGTCTAGCTTCCCCCCAATATATTCCTTCTTTTATTTTTCTAAATTCTTTGTTATTCTTACCTGCCCTCCGTAACCCCATCAACTTGAGTCACTTTACAAGTATAAAACCAATCAATGAACTAATACCCAGCTCTGTTGACATTTTGATTAGAATTATAATAAATTTATTATTATTTTGGGAAGAATCAGCTTCTTTATAATGTTGAAATTTTCTATTTGGGAGCTATTTACATATCTGTATCTATATATATCTGTGTGTTCCTAGTTTTTCATGTCTTAACCTTATAGTTTTGTGGATATCTGAATATATGTCAGCTTCTGACTAATCTGGGAACACTGTTTTTGTGATAGGAACTTTTAAAACATAACTACCCTATCTTGCCATTTAGTTGTGTATCTGGTAAAGTTGGAGGCTGTTTATTTATGCTTACAAGCTGTTAGTTGAATATTATTATGGCTTAGACTGACAGTTTCAGCAGTTATGATTGCAGGAATTACTTAAAACAGATGATTATTGTAGTCAGGAGCGTTAGTTTTAATTCTGGTATTTCAAGAAAATATTATTTAAAGCTTTTTTTACTTGTTTATTTTTTGTTTTTGTTTATCAATGCTCTCAGAAATGCCTCCCCCATTCAACCCACCGTTCTATTGTGGGTTTAGAATTTTATTGTTTTGGAAGCAAAGGTAAGAAAGTCACTTAATATTATCTTTTGCTGTGGACTTACAAAAATTTAATGTGGACATTGTTTACATAATTTGAATGTTACCAAAACTTTGAGATTTTCATAACAAACCCAGAAAACTTAAGTCAACTCATAAGTTCCTTATAAATTGTATGCCATTGTTCAGTTTCTTTGGAGTGCATTTTATTATTTTAGAAATGTAGGCTTCATTAATGATTAGAATGTAGTTTTAGGTTAGAAAAGGAGTATTTTAAATACCTTCATCTTATTAGTTGAGTACAAGGAAGTAATGCTACAGGTGAGACCATTTTCCTCATGGAAATTTAGAAATAAAAGAATCAAATTTATTAATATTTCAGTAAATTTTGGATCTTGCTTTTGTGTTTTTACTTTTCAATTCCTGCTGCTCTCCTTCCCCCACTTACCAAAAATTAGAGAAGAGAAAATGAGTGTGTGGGCAGAATTTGTATTAAGACTACTGGGAAGCTGTTTATACTGTGACCCTTGTAGAACTTTTTCTTGATTTTCTAGAGAGTTTTAAATTATGAGACCTCCCATTTATAATTATCTTTTAATAGTTTGTTAAATTCTTCTTGGAATCTTTGCTTTTTAATCCAAGAAATAGAAGTGATACCTTCTAATTGATAGTTTTTTATTCTTTCATAGATTCATCTAAAAACTACATTAAGACAAAGACTTTTGAGGGTTTCTGTGCATTACATCTTGCTGCAAGTCAAGGACATTGGAAGATCATACAGATTCTTTTAGAAGCTGGGGCAGATCCTAATGCCACTACTTTAGAGGAAACCACACCACTGTTTTTAGGTGAAGTATATTATTTGTGGTACAGATACAATTTTTTATTTTTTGCTAAAGAAACTAAGCTTAATTTTCCCTAAAGCTGTTGTATTTATAGTATGTTCTCTGGCAAATATTATACTGTCACTTCTTTGATTTTGAAACCAAAAGGTATTTTTAAAGGTTCTTTTTTGTTTTCTACCCTTGGGTGATAGCATTTGAGAATATCTTTTAAATATTTACTTAAAGTTGTAAAACCTGTTCTGAATTGTAGTCATTATCATTGTTCTCAATGTTGTTCTGAAGACCAGGTAGAGTTTAAATTGTAGCATTAGTTACAGGGTTACCTGTGAATGTTTTATGTTTGCTTTTGCTTTTTCTTAGCATTAAGAAATTAAGAATGTTTTATGGAAGAAATCATGAGCTAAACCTTTAACGCTAGTTAATTTGTTGCCTATATGGATCACTATTCAGACTTCTTCAGTTATGGTCTGGTTTTCTTTTTTTGGTTTTTT